>NW_009920233.1:0-13138 GCF_000696875.1 Nestor notabilis | reverse complement strand
CCTTGGGATGCCAGGGTTCGGTCCCGTCGGGATCGACGCTGAAGCGTGCTGTGGTCCTGGGTGGGGGTTCAGAGCACCCTGTGGACCGGGAATGGGGACGCTGTGTCCCCTGGGATCAGTGTTTTGTGGTCTCTGCGCTGGCAGCTTTCCCGGGCATCCCTGGGTGTGGGACACCCCATCCCTTGGGATCGCCCCGTCACGATCTCCTCGCTCAGGCAGTTTTCCAGGGTATCCTGTGATCCCGGTTGTGGGCATCCCATGGGCTCAGCCCCGCCTCTGGCACTGGGATGGGGGCACTGTGTCCCATGGGATCAGCTCCCTGCAGCACCCAGTTGGCATCTCTCTGCCTGGAGCCACATCCTGGGGGTTCAGCCCTTGCACCCAGCAGCATCTTTCAGAGCCGGGTGCTGCGTCCTTTGGATTTCTTCCCACATGGATTGGCTGTGGAGTCCTGAGCTGGGGAGAGGATGGTGTCCCAACCATTCCCATCCCCTTGGACAAGCATTCCCAGCAGTATCCTTTCCCCTGGGATTTTGGGGCACCGCATCACCGTGGTTGTCCTGAGTGTCTCGGGTTCCCAAGAAGGTGGCAATTGCTTCCCATGGGAAAAGGGGACTCCCAGTTACCCCAGTAATGAGGGCTGGCTTGGGCTCTGGTTGCTCTCTTGGCTCCCTCCTTAGCTTTGGAATTGCCTTACAGGATACAGCATCTTCCAGTGGCTCACACCGGAGTGTGCTGCAGGCTCTGAACCTCTCTAGTAATGAAACCTTTCCTCTAACAGCCCCATGGGCTGCGTGTCCTCTGGTGGCAGGTTCTAAAGACGATCCTTCCAGTTGCATCATTCCCTGGGGAAAAGGGAAAGGCTTGGGAGCATCCCACTTCTAACAAAGAGGACTGATGGGTTTGGGGTTGTGGTGGGATCTTATGCAGCAACTGTAGAGGATCCCTTCTCCAATTCTGGTCACAGGCTCTGCAGCTGTTGGTGCTTCAGGTGATGCTGAGCAGGTTGTGAGAAGTCTTACACCTTACTGGGTGAAGAGCAGCTGTTGGTTGTGTCCAGCACCCTGTTCCCATCGTGCTGTTCCATATCCCAGATCCTCACCGTGAGGATCTTCATCAGTGCAATCAGCCGGAGGCACAAAAAAGTGCCTTTTCCCAAGGCTTGGGGCTTGCAGGAGGGTTTTGGCTGGAATGTTGTGAAATGGGTGCTCGTGGGTTCTCCCAAGAGCCAGGATTACTTGGTTTAGGGATGACTGAGGCAGTTGTGGTAGCGGCTGCCATCCCCAGAATCCCAGTTTTTGTGGGATTCCAGGCAGAATCAGCTGTTTGATTCTTGATGCTCAGCCAGGCGTGAAGTTCACATTCCATGGATTATCCATAATGTCCCGTATTTCCCTCAAGGAAAAGTTGCTTGTGTATTATAAACTGTGCTTAAAACTGTAAAGGAATCCCACTGATTTTGTCTTCAGGACCCCTGCTTTCCCTGGAATCTGCCAAGTCTTGAGGAGCGAGTTCAAAATGAGCTGGAAAGGAAAAAGTCAACTCCAAAGGAGAAAGTTTTCCAGTTGTATGGCATAGCTGCATTCCCTCCTAATTCAAACAGGATGCAAAGGAAGGTCCCAGATTTTCCTCTGTCTCTCAACATCTGCATGTGCTTTGCTGCAGAGCTGGCCTGCAAGCTGGGAATGAGACCCTGGTTGGGTTTGAGCTGCTCTGGAAGCGTCTGTTTCAAATTTAGGGATTCACACATAACCATTCCAGCAGCTTTTCCTGGTTTCTTCCCTCGGAAAGGGACCTTGGGTCTGATTCTGTGGCTCTGAGGACAGTGATTGGTGAGTTCAGCAGTCAGGAGCTGCAGGAGGATTGGAGCAGCTCGATTCCTGCCTGGTGGCTTCCCAGAAAAGCTGTCCTGTGCTCTATGGCTTCCTTATCCGGGTGCATCAAGTCATATCCTTAATCCTTGCTGCTTTAGTGGCATATCCCAAATCATTTAGTAAAGCACACATGCTTCTCATCCAGCCCTCCTCCTCTTTCCTAAGTGTCTTCATGGCAAGGATATAGCCTTTAGCATCCAGAAACTCATTCCCTCTCTGCAGCAGTGCATGGGAAGCCTTCAAGTTTCAATTTTCCTGGTGTTTCAAGGCAGGGAATGGAATATTTGGCCAAACCCTTTCCAGACCCATGTGCTGGTTCCATGCCCTTCGCAGCTGGACAGCAGGAGGTGAGCTCTTGAGCTGCTCTTACCTGCAGGAAAAAGAGTTGTGGCTGTCATGCTGTGATGTTGCCATCCTGAAATCCCAAAGCCTGCGTATCCAGTGTGTATTCCTTGATCTTTTACACTGGGACGTCATCACTTCCCCCTTTTCCAGCCTTCATGTGTGGCTGTGGTGGATGCTCCGGGGCAGTGCAGATGAGCTGAGGCTTTGCCATTGCCACTGACCATGCAAAGCTGTGTGAATCAGGGTGAATTTTCAGGCTAAAAAATCCTTGTTTTAGTTTAAAGGAGTAATGGAATTATTCCTGTAGTTTAAAGGAATAATGTGCTCCAGTTGTTCGGGGGTTTTGGGTTTCACTTCCCATCATAAACCCACTCCCTTGGAGCTGGAGTCTCCTCCTCACCCTGGATAGGAACTAGGGGGGTTCTGCTGAGTTGGGGTTGTCTGCTTAGAGTGTAATTCCTGTTGTAGAGGAAAAAGAAATCCCTTGAGGATGCTGGTTAAGCACTCTTGCAGTGCAAAGGGGAGAAGGGAACACCAGGAACACACATGAAAGGGGAAGGAGTGTCAGCCCTTGGTGTGGTGTTGCTTTAAGCTACCCAACCATGGGCTGCTTTGTAATGGGGCTGTAGTTTTAGCTGGTTTATGATGTAAATAATCTCTTCTTAAACCTGATGTTGCTGTCATCTAGTTTGACCTCCTGCATGATAGGGGAGGTTGGATTTGACCCTGAATTTCATCGGTGGGTCCAATAATGTGAAGCAGAGCATAGAATCATAGAACCCCAGAGTGGTTTGGGTTGGAAGGGACCATAATGCTCATCCAGTTACATTGGCAGGGGCCCCTTCCACTAGAGCAGGTTGCTCCAAGCCCCTGTGTCCAACCTGGCCTTGAACACTGCCAGGGATGGGGCAGCCACAGCTTCTCTGGGCACCCTGTGCCAGCGCCTCAGCACCCTCACAGGGAAGAGCTTCTGCCTTAGATCCAACCTGAACTTCCCCTGTTTCAGTTTGAACCCATCACCCCTTGTCCTGTTGCTACAGTCCCTGATGCAGAGTCCCTCTCCAGCACCCTTGTAGCCCCCTTCAGACACTGGAAGCTGCTCTGAGGTCTCCACGCAGCTTCTCTTCTCCAGCCTGAACAGCCCCAGTGTCTCCATTCTGGAGCTGCTCCAGCCCCTGATCATCCTCGTGGCCTCCTCTGGGCTTGTTCTAACAGCTCCATATCCGTCTGATGCTGGGAAGCAGCTGCCTTTCAGTTTGAAGAGGTCAAATGCTGGACCACTTGTACATGCCATAGCAACCAGCCAGGATCAGCTTTGTCTTCTGTTCCTTTTAAATGAGTTATATCTTTGCCTTGCATTTATTATCCCAGGCCCACAGCCTCCCTCCAAGTCCCTTCCTCAGGCTTTTCTGAGCAGTGTTTCTGGTGGTCCTGCTGCAGTTCCTGCAGAGTGATCAGTTTTGCTGTGGCTTCACTGGGAAAGGAAATGAGGGCTCCTAAGTGAGAAAACCCGCAGTGAGGTTTTTGACTGTCCTCTCCTTTGGGTTTCGTAATAGCAATTGAGTGGGGCTAATCTGTCTTCGTATTGCAGGCAGTGTGGCAGAGCAGTAAGCAAAAGCCTCGGTCTCTTCCAGTCTGAGCAGTCACTGGGCAGTTATCAGGTCTGTTTTCCATTACTTCTCCTAAATTTACTGCTTTCTTGTCTATCTGTACCAATATATGATTGTGCACTCCAGGAACCACGGAGCAGGAGTTGAGCTGGACACCAGGAGGAGTAGAGGAGGTGCGTAATTGAAACCTAGATCTTAAATCTTGGTGATCAGAACAAACTGCTGGGAGAAAGGTGTCTGAAGCACTGAGTGCTGGAAAGTGTCCAAGGGAGGTTTCCTGAGGTCCAGGCAGTTATTTAGGTCTTTATCAGGGTCTCTGGAGATGATCATGGGAGGTGGAGGTAGCTGTAGAGGGATCTGGTCCACCTCACTCCTGTGGTGCATCCACGAAATGGAGCTGACCCATGTGATTTTAGGTGAACATCACTTAGATGTTGATCAGCAGGATAGAACTGACTTGCTGCTTCAGCGGTTTTGCTTCTGCTCCCAGGGCTCTGAATATCACCAGGAAACTGGTTGGGAATGTCTTCCTTTGCTGCTGATGCTGTTAAACCAGTGCGTGAGGATAGATGCATTAGATAGGTTTGAGCTTTCTGGAGATGTAAAGGTTCCTTTTGGGGGGAAAACCCAAGTGGGTTTTGCAGTGACATGAACTTGACAGTCCATTACAGTCTTTTTCCAGAAAGCAAGGAGACAGGAGTAGATCTTCCCAAGTTAATGTCTCTCTTCAACTCCAGAAGTGGCTTTGCCATTCAAGCTAGAACCTGAGCAATCTACCGTCATGGAATCCCAGACTGGTTTGGGTGGGAAGGGACCTTAAAGCTCATCCAGCTTCAACCCCTGCCATGGGCAGGGGCACCTTCCACTAGAGCAGGTTGCTCCAAGCCCCAAATTCTATGTTAAAAAGTAGGTTTTCTAGCACTCCACCAATCCAAAGACCATCAAGATCCAGCAAACCTGGGACACATCATGACCTTTCAAACGCAGAGTGGTGGTGGAATCAAAACCACCTTGAGGGATGCACATTAAGATGATTTTATCTTCTTTTAATCACCAAATAGTTGTGTGTTGCTCTGGATTAAGGGGTGAATGTGGATGGAAAATGGTAGAGTTCTCCAGCTTTGCCTTGCTGGCACTCAAACACCAGCCCAGCCATCGGAATGCTGAAGGGAACACCAAAAGTAGATGAAGAGTTTGCATCGGTCCATGTGGGAGGTTTTGGCCTCAGTGCTGGTTTTAAAGTCTTCTTAGAGCCACGTTAGCATTGTTTCGTGCTTAATGCTTGCTATCAAAGTCTGGCCATGGGGAGCATTATTGATTTGACCTCTTTTAAATTTCAGCAGCTTCACAAGAGGCAGAGTGAGTTAGTAAGGAATGCAGAATATGTAAGTAATAAACACTTTCCTAGCTGAATAGCTTAGGCATATACATTTCGTACCTCGTATCTTCTTACCAGAGTGAGGAAGGTTGGACCATCTTTGCTTTGGGGGACTCTTCTTTCTCTTGCCCTTCCTCTCTCCTCCCTGCTGCACCTTCTCCATGCTGGGGGCCCAACACCAGCTCTGCTTTCTCCTCCTCGTAGTAGGTGTGCGTTTTCCTGGCTGGTTGGTGTCTCTGACTGGGGGTCTCTTGGTATTTATAGTGGTTTTCCCTACGTTTCACGGCAGATCTGGGAATTCTTTTCTTTGTTTTTGAAGTGGGGAAGAGGTTAAATCACTCAAGTTAAATCTGATGAGCCTGTAGCTGCTATGCAACTTTGTCCTGTGTCGTAGATGTTAATGCTAAATCGCTGCAGCGGGAATGTCGGATACATGTGATGGGTGTAGATTAAATTGGGAACATTGCATTTAGGGCAAATACTGATCAGCAGAAATAATAGAAATCCCCAAAACCAACCCATATCTCTGCCTGTAGCAGCTGTGTAGCTGTCTGTAAGTGAATGTGTGCTTTCCCAGCCCACTGCTGCGTGGTGAACCTGCCTTCTTCTGTCTCAGACCCTGCGTAGGTGCTACAGCCGTGTGAAGGAGCATGGTGTCGGGAAGAGGAAAAGCAGCTACACGTTTGAGCAGCTGGAGCAGGTCTTTGGGCAAGGAGGATGGGATTCCCAGCCCTGCCAGCCTGTCCTCATCAACAGCAGCGGCTTGTACCAGGAGCTGGAGTCAGACAGCAGCACGATGGAGGAGTTTTCACAGGAGGACTGGGGAAACCACAGTCAGGATCTTCATTGTTACCAGACTGGTGAACAGGAATTGGGTAAGAAACCCCATCCTGGTGCATCTCCATCCTCTAGGTTTTACTTGTGCTCTGTGCTCATGCTGATCTCTCACTTAACCTGGCTCAGTACCAGCTTCCATGTTTTGGACATCACACACTGAAGATGTGAAACACCGATGTCCTGGGGGAGAAAAGGGAAAGAAATTCCCCAGTTAAAAGCAAACCGTGGTTCCTGAAGTATTTTGGGAGTGGGACTTGAGTTTAAAGAGCCTAGCAGAGGGAAAGGACGGTTGTGTGGCCAGAAATGGTGGAGGACAAGGCAATACATTCTCCTTCCCCTGCTTGGTTTTGCTCCCCCTCGTGGGATATAGGGAGATGTTTTCCCTTTCACTGATACCCAGCTGAACCTGGGTGCAAGCTCAAACTGCAGGATTTGAACCCCTCCACGTGCTTTCCTTGCCCGAATTTTTGCTGTTTCTGCATAAGAATCAATATATTGATGAATTTGGGGATTTGCTCGTTGCTTGTGGTTTATTCAACATGGTTAAACAGAGCAAGGTACCATGTTGTTGGTACAAAACACACCCTGATCTGAGCAATTTGGTGAAGAAGTGGGTTTCTTGGAGCATATTTCTATCTCTTGAGCCACTGATCTTATGGGGCTATTTTAACAGGGGTTGTTTTCATGGCAGAAACTTTAACTGAGTAAATTCAGTGGGGATCCAAGAGAAGCAGCAGTTAGAAGGTGAGTTGGATAAAAGCTGATGGTGCCATGAACTGGTTGGTTTCTTCCCCTCATGATTTGTAGGATGAGACAGGAAGAGGAGACGCAGTCACATACCTGGCCCCATCCGTGGTCAGGGCACTGATGGATTAGGAAGCTTTGAAGGAATGTTCAGAGCAGTTGTGAGAAAAGCACATAGCACACAACATCTAAATGGAATACAGATGCATTTTGGAAGCAAAACAGCCTTTTTCTCTTTCTTTTTTTCCCCCTCCTTTTTAACAATGGAGTTTGCAATTCAGTTGATTTAATAGTAGGAATTGTGGTCTTGTCCTTGAGAGGTTTTGCACTTGCAGAGATAGATTCAGATCTTAATTGACCACATCCATTCCAATGGAAATAAAAAATCCCATTGATTTGGAGTATTTAGGAGCTGGAGCTGTGTCATGCAGAGCTCTAGTGGGCTGCTGGGCTCAGAAGCAACTCTGGATTTACTTATTACTTACTATTTCATTTCAACCTCCTTTCTTTAAAGAAACCTCAGGAATACGATCTGAAATACAATTATCTGTTGGAATTTTACCTTTCAGATGAAATCCCTACCACCAAAAGAACATTAAAGATAAAGCAGGAATCTTCTGAAGATGCACAGTAAGTAACTTCTGAATGTTTTACCCTGGAATGTGTTTCTGTGGGGATGTTGTGCAGGAGGGGAGGAGACTGGAACCTTCTGATTATGATTATAAATCCATTGTGCAAGACTATTCATACAGTTGAAGCTGCTTTCTGCATGATGCCAGTTACCTCAGAACATCTGAAAAGCTTCACAGCTCTTCTTTCTTCTTGGCTTGGCCAGTCAGAGGCTGAATCAAGACTTGCTACATGAATGCCAAGGGCTTCAAATGGGGGTTAAATCCGTGTCGGATTCATTAGAGGTGTGTGAGGGCAGGCTTATATCATGACACAAGGCTTAATTCTCAGATCAATTTGTAATCTTGGTGTTTTGGGGTTGTGGGTTTTTTCTTCCCCGTTTGCCTTAAGTTTGCCCCTTTGGACATAGGAGAAAATAAAGGAAGAGGGAGAAGAGGGACACAGCACCCCTGTAGTTGTGTGCTGCTGGCTTGGTGTGAGTAATGCTTGCAAGAAAAGTTCCTGCTTCCCCTCACTGGGAAGGCATGCCAAAACTTGGGATTTATATATATACTTTTAACTTATTTTTATAACTTTCCGGAGCTGACTTATAACCTTGTTGGATCAGTTTAATCTGGAGCATTTGGAATGCTTGGAGCAGGCAAATCTCCCTCGCCTCGCCAACAATAACGTAGAGCCTTTCAAAAATGAAAGGAATTGGGCTGTATTTACTCAGACTTTACTTTCTTCTGACCTTCAGGGTTGTAAAACCCCTGCGGTGGTGGTAGATATGTCTGCAGCCATCACAAATTGGCTTGTAGACCCTCCTGGGTGGGTTCTGAGCTCCCCACCAGTAGTTTGTAGTGTCATCTGAAGTCACTGTGGTGTTTCCTGTGCTGGAAGATGAGCTTCTGCAGGGTGGAAAGTCATCAGCACTGGGTGCATTAACACCGTGTCCCTGAGTGGTGACAGAACAGAGGCTTTTTATTGGAATTAAATGAAAAAAATCCTCTAAAACCTTAACAAAATTAAAATAACAATAGAAAAGAAGCTTCCACAGCATTGGATTGTTCAGGGATGATTTTGCCTTTCAAGGAGTGCTTTAGGGAGCTGCAGGGGAAATAATCCTGAATTTCCCAACATCTTCCAACGCAGAGACTTACTCAAAACTTCTTTTCCCCCTTCTGTGAGGCCGAGGAACTTCTCAACCCTGAGTTTAGCCCCCTCCTGGCTCCATCCTCCTTTCAGGTAGTTGTAGATCTTGGCTTTGCTTCCTGCTTTCCCTTCCCCTGGGTTTTTGTGAGGGGTTTGGAAGCTTTTGGAGCTAAGCAGCCTGAAGAACCAGAGGGAACTCCCTATCTTGCTGGGGTTCAGCTGCTCCCCCCAGCTTGGTGAGCACCAGGACCTGATCCTGCACCTACAAACCTAATGCAGTCGATCTCTAAGGACAGCACTGCTTCTCTTAGCTTCAGGTGGTAAATAACTGGCCTCCAAACTTATAAAGCTTCCCGTATTTCCTGGGTTCCCTGTTTTTCAGCAGTGTAGGAAGCAAACAGCAATAGGAAAGCTGTGTCCAGGTCCTGTGCTCCATCAGCTGGGATGTTCATTCCCCACATCAGTTCTCTTGTTGCCTCCCTTTGGCACACTGCTGCCTTCAAGTAAACTGCAAAGTGAAATGTTGCTTCAAGCTCGGTTCTGCTACTTCAGATTGATTTGAGGAGGCTTTTTATTCACTGTGGGCTTTGTGAAGATGAACCAGAAGCGTGGGGAGCTGGGTCCTTCACTGAAACCAGCTGTTGCAGCTGCTTTGATGTCTGCTTTTGTTTGGAAACAGCCTTTAGAACAAATTTACACCATGTCTTGTCTCTGGTGTCTTCCCACATTCGCATTCCAAATGCTTCCAAGGAGAAGCCGAGCAGATGGCCAGAGGCCAGCAAGGGAGGTCGAGGTTTGATGATACAAAGCCAGCTCCAGGGCAATTTCCTGCTGGGAAATAGATAATGGCAAGAAATTGACTCTTAATGCTTCCAATAGCTCTGCTTGGCCACGGCGTGGAGGTAGATCTCCCGCTCAGCAGGGCAGCCACCAAGCAGAGTCCTGGTGTGAGTGGGAAGAGAAGACTCCAAACCCAAAAAGCAGAGTGTTTTCAAATGTCTTTCCACTATTCCTCCGTACTCCAAGTGATGATTCCCTCTGTGGAAAGCCCTTTTCTCCTGCACCGTGCTGCTGGAGATCACCTCTAGTGAAATCCTTCCTCTTCTCAGCAGTTTGATGAGTGACTAATCGTTTTATTCCCCCAGCAGCTCTATTCTGTGCTGAGCTAAACTTAGCCAGAGTATTTCTGGTGTCATTAATAAAGGTGGGAGCTTTTCTTTTGGGTTTTTAGCTCCGTTCCTCTGCTGTTGACTGAAAATCTACCCACGCTGCTTTCTCCTGTCGCTGGCTTTGGATGGGACTGCTTGCTTTCAGTTCAGTTCAGCTGTCTGTCTTGAGTCAGATGAGTGTAGAACAGCAGCAAAACACGCTCTCTGCGCTACCTGTTCCCTTCTCTGCCTTGTCCCCTTTGTCTGTCTTCTCTTCAGAAGGTGAATTTGTGCTTGCAAAGGCAGAAATCCACAGCTGCTGATGTGCACCAACATTCTTTTCCTAGCAGAGAGGATGGGAGAGCGTCACCAAGGTGTTTGCTGTAGGAGAGGTATCACTGAGCTCTCTGGGTGCTGCAGTTTGTCCTGGCTCTTCTTTTCCTGATCAAACACACGTGTGAGGCTGCTGTTGCTGTCAACCGACCCCAAACCTGCAGAACCAGAGAAGCTGTGGCTGCCCCATCCCTGGCAGTGTTCAAGGCCAGGTTGGACACAGGGGCTTGGAGCAACCTGCTCTAGTGGAAGGTGTCCCTGCCTGTGGCAGGGGGTTGGAACTGGATGAGCTTTAAGGTCTTTTCCAACCCAAAATCCATCTGGGATTCTATGAAAGACCCTGAAGTCTTCATTCCAAAGTTGAATGGTCTCTTCCAAGCCAACCTAAGACCAGGTTGCTGCAAGCCCTATCCGACGTGGCCCTGAAACAGTGATAAACATTCCCAGAGGTCGGTGCGTTGGCCGGGATGGTTTTGCTGCTCCGGTTTACTGATGCCTTTCTCCTTCTCTCCATGTTTTGTAATTCCCAGGAAGCGCGACGTCATGCAGAACATTATGCAAATCTTGGAGTCGGTCCAGTTGAAGTGGGAGCTGTTCCAGAGCTGGACGGACTTCTCCAGGCTCCACCTTTCCAACAAACTGGCCATTTTCGGCATCGGGTACAACACCCGCTGGAAGGAGGACATCCGCTACCACTACGCGGAGATCAGCTCCCAGGTACCCCTTGGGAAGCGGCTCCGGGAATACTTCAACTCGGAAAAGCCGGAGGGTCGAGTGATCATGACCAGAGTGCAGAAAATGAACTGGAAAAACGTCTATTACAAATTCCTGGAGATCACCATCAGCGAAGCCAGGTGCCTGGAGCTCCACATGGAGATCGACTGGATCCCCATCGCTCACTCCAAACCCACCGGAGGGAACGTCGTCCAGTATTTGTTACCGGGAGGGATTCCCAAAAGCCCTGGATTGTACGCTATTGGATATGAAGAGTGCCATGAGAAACCTCCTTCCTCTCCTACCGAGCACAGGGCGCCTGATCCCGGCACTGAGACTCAAGGTGAGCTGGAGGTTCCTTCTCCACAAGCCTCGCTCCGGGTGGACGTGGAATCCGCCCGGATTATCTACTGTTACCTCGGCATCGCCGAGGTCCGGACTCTCCAGCAGTGCCTGTTTTTACACTTCCAGGCAAACACCAAAACCTTCAGCAAAGATTGGGTCGGGATCAACGCCTTTTTATCTCAGAACTGCCTCGTCGAGCCCGGCGTCTCCCCCAAATCCATCTACATCAAATTTGTGGAAGTGGAGAGGGATTTTCTTTCCGCCGGCTCGTTGGTAGAGTGCCTGGAAAAAGCCATCGGATATCCCTTAAAATTTAACAACTGACTCTCATCCTTCATAAGGATTCGGGCTTTCGGCCGCTGTTTTCCATCCCACTACCAGACGCTTCCAGATCCCGGGCAAATCGGGACTTTTCCACCTGGAAACGAGTTTTGGGATGACAAGAAGCTTGCGGGGGGGAGGGCGCTTACCATCGGCTCACCCCCAGCAAGCAAGCGTATCCCGCCTCTCCGGATGCTTTTCCTCCCGGAGGAGAAGCCCCCGGCCTGTGAAACAACTGTAGGTACATTCCACATGGGACAAGCACGTAGACGTGGCGTTTTCATATGGAAAACTGAGTTTTTTTGGGGGGGTTCTTTATTCCACGTGTCCCATTTTTACGCATCCGTCTCCTTCTTAAGTGTTATTATGGATCTGGATAACGAAGCAATAGACAAGGGCAAGTTGAACCTTGACTCACCTCCATGGAGACTGTTCCTCAAATCCACCCTTAGATCCTGTTGTATATAATTTAGAACTTCACTTTTGTCACCATCAAGTGTTCTCCTCTCTCCAAACAGTGTTGCCTGCAAAAAGACTTTGGTTTCCGTGATGTATCCCACTTTTCCTCGTAGCGTTGCCATATCCACTCTTATTTTATACCATTAAAAGAATTCCTGGCCTTTTTTATTTTCCTTTTGGAGCACTGGGTTTGATTTTGGGGTTGGTTTTTTGAGTTCTCAACCTCTTGGGTGAGAAGAACCTGGCAGCTGGGAAAACCACATTGTTTTTCTGTCAAACCATGTTTTATGGATACAATCAAAGCTGTGAGAATCGGGGATTGGGATAGGGAGGGTTGGGAGGGATAAGGAGGGAAGGACACATGTTCCTATCGAAGCCCCATCACCGCTGGCTGGCGCTGGCACTTCCCGTTCTAAAGCTCATCAATCAGTGACGTTGTGACATGATGAATGTGGCAATCCTAATAAAATCAAGGAAACGTGGATGGGCTTTGGAAAATGTCTTTCTCCTCCTCAAAGAGAGGGAATTCTGGAGGGATAGGGAGGTTCTTCTGGGATTTTTCCACTGCGGCTTCATTCCAGAGGTTGTTACTGTGGGAGATGTTTGACTGATTACTTTCATGAGGCTCGTTTCCTTCCCCATGGAGATGCCAAAGTCTTGGACCGCTGGAGGCTGGATGTGGATGAGCCCCAGGAGGAAGAGGAGGACAAGCCACCCTGCCTGTTCCCAGTGCTCAAAATAGGACAAATCCCCCCAAAAACGGTGAGTTTTCCCAAAGACCCTCTGCCTGGAGCCGAGGGATGCATCGGATGGACCAGGAGGTGAGATTGCCACCAGGCACAGGTGCGATCCTGGTGGGATCTGTCCGGGTTGATCCCTCAGCATCGCTCCCTGAGGCTGGATCCTGCGATCCCGGCAGCCAGACTGGATTTACAGGGGGAGATGAGGGCGAGGAGGGATTAATTCCTCCCCCTTCCTCCTCCTCCTCCAGCATCTAATCCCGCTCATCTTCGAGGTCTTACCCTGCTGGGATCAAGGACCAGGATAACCTCAGCCGAGCCGGATTCATCCCAGCGCTCCCTAAAATGTGGAAGCTTGATCCAGAGAGTCAAACATCTCATTTCGGGGGTATTTCTTAATTTGTTTTTAAGGGTTAGCATGTTTATCAAAAGGCTCCTGGCTGCGGGAATGCGATGGGAATGCGGCTGGGGAGGCTTTAGGGGTCCCTGTGCCCCCCCTCCCTGGTGTGTGACATATGACCCACCA
>NW_009920232.1:0-4712 GCF_000696875.1 Nestor notabilis | reverse complement strand
AAGGACGCCTTCCCACCGCCTCCTGTAACCTTACCTCCAGGGCATCCCCTTCGCCTCTAGGTGAAAGTCATCATGAGAGTGATCTGCCTTCACCTTCCCCTCCAACCACAAAACCAGCAGCAGCTCCTCTAGAAAGCACTTCAAGCAGCTATTAATTGGAACAACCTTTTTATTATAGCATTATTAATACATTTTACCTTGCAGCAGTATCTGCTCCTTGTACCCACCCCAGGATTCAAAAGGCAGCAAAGCTCCCACAGGAATCAGTTTTGCTCAGCCTAAAGCATAGTCTTCAGGTAAACCCCACAGATGTGTGTCTCCAACTCTCCACAGCATCTTCCAGTGGCCATCCAAGTTTCACACAGCATGAACAGCACATGCAGATTCCAGATCTGAGGACTGACCTCATCCCTGGGCCAGGCATCACCATTAAAGTAACAGAGATGGGATCATAAGGACACAAATACTTCTGCTTCCTGCAACCAGACCTCATTTTCAAGTACTTCAAATGCTGATGCTTTAGTTTGAGCGTCAGCTGCTTCTGAAGATGGGGCTGCAGAACTGTGTTCATGTTCACTATGGCTTGAGACTTCCAGATGTCCATACTGGTCTCACCCCCTTACTTTGAAGCTGGGAAATGGAGCTTGGATGGGAAGGACTGGCAAAATATTCAGGCATTGCATGTGCTCTTCAAGCATAAGGAAACTCACCCAAATGTACCTCTGAAACAACAGGATTTTGCATGAACTGGCGAGACTAAATGTAATAGCACCTCAAGGAGCCTCTGCCCTTGCTCAGAGCAAAAAGCACGCGCTCTGATGGGGTACCACGATGTTTGCTGAAATGGCTGCTCTGGCCAGAAGATGAGGGGCAGGTTCTGGTACGTGGAGGACCCGTCTTCACTGCCAGCATTTGGCTGATACGAAAACCAGACAGAGACAGGAACCACTGCAGGAGAAGGCAGGAAAGGGAACTCCAGGTCTCCCGGTCAACAACAGGTAAGGAGAACAACACTCAAGAGAAGGAGCTCTACAGGGAAAACAAAGGGTGGGAGGAGGAGTAGGCTAATGAGCATAAACCCCACAGACATTAGCGACAGGGGAAGGTGGAGATGCGAAGGGCACCCGATCTGTACCTTTTACAACATGTAAGATGGAATGTGAGACCAAATTTTGTTATTAATTTGCCAGGAAACAGCTGCAAAACCCACCAGGAATGTGCTTCAAGCCAATCTAGTGCTTTTTTTGCTGTCTACTTTAACACTGTTACTGAATAGTATTACACAACACTGGCGTCTTGCTTTAAGGTGATTTTCCCAACATTTAGAATACTGTGGTTTTAAGGAATATCTTCCTCTTGATCTTCTAAACTGAAAATACCAGAAGGAAATCTGCTGCTCTCTTGAAGTCAGAGGGAAGTTTGCTTGCATAAGGAGAACTGGTTAGGACTCTTGACATTGTTTCACAGCTTGTACAAAGTTCTCCAATATATTAGAGCTCATCTTTTTCATTATTCTTCTTCAGGAAAGAAGCGAGGATATTGAGGCTTTTCTGGAGTTCCTCCTTCTTCCCATCGCTCATTTTGTTCTTCTCGATCAGTTTTGTGATTCGGACCACTTCATTAGCAGCAAACTCTTCTCCCTGCTCCAGTATCTTGCTCATGATTTTCAAGTATTGCTCAGCTGACTTCTTCTCAGTTTCTTTTGCCTTTTCTAAGCTCTCCTGCCCCTTTTTCAGGAGGGACTGGCGCTCTGATTTCTCAGTGGTGCTCACAAACTTGCTGGCCAGCATATCATACTCTTTCAGGCAGCCTGGCATCCCCAGGTAGATGCCATTACTCTTCAGCCAGCGCTGAATAGCCCCAGCCTTGATTTGGCCACTGTAAGGTAAGGGATTGTCAAAGTCACCATCCTGGAACAAGTGAAAAATAGGGAACTTCTCCTTATCCAGCTTGTACTTTTCTCCCAGCTCAGTGTTCAGTTTATCACCATAATCTGTCGAGGGAAAAGGAAACACAGAAAAGCAGAGTGCGTTAATCAAAAGGAAAAGTTAATTTAGGATTCTCTCCCACACAGATAAATATTTGTCTCCAGTTTCAACATGTCCTAATGACCTTTTTGCCAGGAAATGCCACACACTGAAACAAAATCACTTCTGCAAGGCAAACCATCAATAGGTTTTCCAAATACAAGATTCTAACAGTGCTTTGCTGTGACTGCGGTAGCATAAGACATCAGCAGGACCTCTGTGTACAAACCCCATCCTCCTTATGGGGAATTAATAGCCATTTCTTAACTTGTATTGCTCTATCCATTGATATTATTTGATTTTACTCTTAAATGGATTTTTTTCCTGATCTGTGTGCAGAGAGCATACACTTACACATTTTCGTTCTGACAGCATGCCAAGCTACAAGATGTTTGCTCATGTAACATAAATTACATTTATTTTTGAGGACAGAAAACATAAGAAATTTCAACTCTGCTACTTAGCTAAATCCACGTGTGTTTAGAAATGTCAGTGGGTGTGGGTGAAACTTCCAGTCTGACAGTTCCTATAAGCTTAAATTCTTCATTCTCTCTACAAAGCAAGAGTGAGAAAGCTGATAGTGATCCACTCCTCACTCCTTTTCTCTCAAAGCCAATTGCAAGAACATCAAGTTACACTAGCCACAGTGCAACGAGCACCCTCTGTGCTTCGTCAGCAATAAAGGGATGAATTAATCAGATTACATACGCTTTGCTTGACCAGGCTTGTGGCTAAAGCATGATTCTTGCAAAGTCTCTTCCCTGGAAATAGACAGAAAGGTTTCTCCCAGCAAAGACAAAATCACAAAGGCAGGAAGTGCTGGGAATGAGGAGGATGGCATCCAGTTTAGCGGCGTGGGCTGACTTGCTCCATTAAGCAGCCGGAAGATCAGCAGCACCCCCACACTGGTAGCAGGAGGCAGAGCTCAGCCACCAGGCAGAGCAGGGGCCGGGCCCCTCTCGTTTCACACTGTCAGAATCACCTCAGAGCCTGTTTCCACCAGAAATCACAGTGTTCTTTCCCCCACACCAACCCACACTGTGCTAATCAGCCCAGAGTTCCTCACCTGATATTCCCACCTCAGCCACCAGAAGATCCCCACTGGAGCCTGAGCTCTCTGCCAGCTTTTTAAACTCATCCTGTTTCTCGCCATAAGGATATTGAGTATCGAACTTCACAAGGACAAACTTGTGCTTTGGAATTACCTAAAGAAAAGAAAAGCACAAAACTTTAGCATTTTGGGTTGGAGCAATCTACAAAGCACCTAAAGCTGCTTTCACTTGTCCTCCTGTGCAATGAGGAGGTGCAGGGGGAGAATGGAAATTTTCTAATTATGGCATTCCAAAACTGACTCACTGCAGTGTGGAGGAAAGACTGAGCTTCGGCTGTATGTGCTCCTGTACCAGATGACAAAGATGGTGCGTGGTAGGTTTGGGGGATCTGATAATGCCTTTAATTACACATGATTTGCTTACTGTAAAGCTGATTAGCATCTTGGAGGGAAGTCGGCTCAACAGTTTCCAGGGGGACATTACGTGCAGGGAGAGGCTGAACCCAAAGGCATTCCGAGGCGTCCCAGCACGAGAGCTGCAGCTCTTGGGGGGCACAGGGATGGTGCGGAGGTGCTGCACTGGTTCCATCAACAGAGAATTCCTCTCTTAACTGATTCCTCTTCACTTATGCTGTTGCTTTTGAATTCTGCTCTGCCCGGATGATGCCCTTTCAAATGAGCTCAAAATGGAATCTGTCGCCTGCTTTGGGATGGTTTTTTTGTCCTGCCTTGCAAAATCTTTTGTCTAGTAAACAGGGTCCGATTGCAACATGGTCCCCACCTACAAAGCATGCTATGAGCAGCTGGTTGCAACAGTGAACAGGATCCGTCAGTCCTGGGCCTGCTGCTCCCTGTATTTACCATCCTGGTAAGGGGTGAACGTGGCAGGTATCACACTTCGATATTTCTGCTGGTCTTTCCAGGTCCCTCTTGCAGTGTTCTGCCAATCACTTCAGATTGTTCTTGTTGCAGAGAGGCTGGAAGCTCCTAAAGGTTCATGCATCATATCATAGAATGGTTTGGGTTGGAAGGGGCCTTAAAGCTCATCTTCCTGCACAGGGAAGAACTTCTTCCTAATGTCTAATCTCAATCTCCCCTCTGGCAGGTTAAAGCCATTCCCCTTGTCCTGTCTCTACATCCCTTGTCCAAAGCCCCTCTCCAGATTTCTTGTAGCCCCTTTAGGCACTGGAGCTGCTCCCCAGAGCCTTCTCACCTCCAGACTGAACCAGCCCAGCTCTCTCAGCCTGTCTCCAGGGCAGAGCTGCTCCAGCCCTTGGAGCATCTTCGTGGCCTCCTCTAGACTCACTCACATGTGGCAAGACATACTTGCTTGTGCCCCAGCAGTGTGCTTTGGGCAGGTACTTGTCAAACCGCCACACGCGGCCTCTTCATCTCTCCTGGTGCAGCACATGCTGTAACGCCACCACACCAGAACTCCTGGTCTCAGGCGTCTGCCTCATGGCGGGCCTGTGACACTGTAGATCAAAATCGCGCTGTGCTCCGGGAAGATCCCTTCATTTCAGAGCGATTTAGTGCACAAAACCCTGCCAGGCTCCAGTGTGGCTGCAGCCTGTTGCTTTCTGTTTCATGAACAAACAAGAAGTGAAACTGGCCCAGGCAACGAGTGCTCACGC
>NW_009920231.1:18957-28801 GCF_000696875.1 Nestor notabilis | reverse complement strand
GCTGCGGGGCTGCCGCAGAGGTCTGGTGCAAGGTCGGCCTCAGTCTACAGCGGTAACTGAAGGGTGGTAATAAGAGGTAGTCACTTAAACTGGGTGATTTTATTCTTCACCGCCTGCCTGTGTGTTAAGAAAAGCGCTCAGCCACTGGTCACACGCACCCCCGCCCCGTCTACAGCCCTGCCTGAGGACCAGAAGCATCCTCCTATCTTGAGCCAACAGGGCTCAGCAAGCTGGTGGCTGCCGTGTGCTGACAGGGGCTGTGATAACAAGCTGAACAGGGCAATACAAGATTCTACATGGACTAGACTAAGTAACTCATCAGTCACAGATAATGCTCCTGATCTGACCTTCAGCCACCAACCAGGAAAACAGGGAGAGCTTAAAACTATTTTACATCAGATTTGAACCCAGCTTTGCCTTTGCATTTCATCAGACTGGGCTGAGCATTACTTGGCATTGTGACTCTAAGGCATACTGTCCAAACCCTCCATATGAACACTGCAGTGGGGAGGAGAAGGGAGCAGCATGCATTTCTCTGGCTTGAGGCTGATTATTGAAACACAGAGGCCTGCAATACCTGAAGACTCAAGGTGAGAGAGTAAATAATTTTTCCTGGCAGGTTTTCTTTCCCTTCCCAGCCTCCTAATCATTTCTCTGCCTTGGCTGCTGTTAGACACCAATGGATAAGGCTGTGGGAAAGAGCAGCTATAGAAAAGAAATGCACATGAAGGATCGTGTTTTGAAATCTACAGGTAATGCATTTTCTGGTTATTGCTGCAGTACTGCATAGACTGATGTTACTTTACAGACAGATGCAAAGACTGTTCTGGATGTTGAAAATACTCAGCATCTGCTTCAGTTCTGGAAGGATACAGGGCTTTTTCTTTTTTTCTTAGTTACCAGAGCAGGCTACTAAACATACGTCTTTTTCCTATTAAAGTGAGGAGCTTTTGTGTTCTAGTGCCCAACTGTCCAGTGTGATTAGAACTGCCAAAAACAATAACCCAGGAAATTTCATTTTCCACAACATTTTAGCACTGGCTGACTTGGTGGAATCCCAGCAGTGAGCTGTGAGCAATGATATATGAAGTGAAAAATGTTTGCCCTCCCTCCCAAGCCTCTTTGCACACTGCATAGACTTCCTGCTCACAATCCATGCTGAGCTCATGGGCTGTGCTGGCAGACTGAGTTCCAAAGTAGATGCTGGCTGCATGTTTGCCAGGTGGGTTTGATACCACTGTGATCAGATAGATCGCAAATGACTATCTCAGAAGAAGCTCTCCCTATTGCCAGTACTACTTTCAGATTGGAACTTCCCATGAGAGAATGCAAAAAGACTGGCTTGAGGCCCAGGGTTCAGGATAACTTTCCTTAAATTTGTGTTTGCTTAGTTCATGTTATAAGGAAATAGCTTTGTATCTAGTCACAGCATATCATATTATGTAGAGCAACCCTGAAAACAGCCTCAAATGCCATATTCTAAGGGAAGTAGATGGACTATAACAGAGTTTGTCTGGCAACTGGAAAGTTTGTGAGTAATGTGAAAGTACTTGGAACAGGGAATAATACAGTTTACTGCAGTATGGATATGTACTAAGTGGTCCTTCCGAAAGCTGTTCATGTGGAACGAATGAAGCACTGCAGCAGTTAGGCAGGTAGAGCTCACAGTAAGCCGCAGCAGGCTTCCGTCAATGGTTTTTACAGCTTTACACTACTCAGATGCCATTTCTGCATTCAGAGGTTAGGATATAATGGGATATGCAGATGCATAGATATTTTCCCTTCTTTTGACTGACTGATTTGAAGAATAGGAACCACAGGCTCTGTGCCACAAATGGGAAAGGCAATTCTTCAAGCTTTCATGAGAAGTTGTTTAAATTATTAGTTTCAGCAGTGAAATGTTGGCTATATTTATGTTTACAGAAGAAAAAGTTGGGTATAAACTTTCCAACAACTATAAAGACTCTGAAAAGTTTTTCAGGTTTTTTCCCCCCTTCTCTGGCATGGCAATAATATTTGCTAAGTATGCAGTGGGTTTATTTTTTACTTTTAAAATCACACACAAAGGTCACCAATTAAACTATTCTCTCCATATGGAATTAAGCAGAAGCAGATTAGTAGTTAAAATAGAGATTCCCATGGGGGTCTTCTCTAGATCTTTATGTTTTATTATTTTAATATTTGAAGCCTACTCTGAGTATCCAGTTTAGCGGAAAAGAAGTCACAGACCTGATTTTTTTTCGAATTTGTCTGTGCTTTTTATTTTGCTTCTTTTAGGACACCACAATCCTGTTTATTCAAAGGTCATTGTGCTGAAAACAGTATCTGCAGATAACAAGAAATACTGAAGACAGTCACAGAGGGTAGAAAAATGTAAGTCCCATAACCCTTCACCTCTGTTCCTTTTTAGTCTGTCTATTGGTTTTACAGATGAAAACAAAGGAAATTCTATTGTCTTGAGTTTGCCTGTGCAAAATAAATCAGATTTAATTCTAGTATGCTCTCAAAAGAGCATACTAGATTCTGCAGCAGCAAAAAGGCTTTGGTTCTGTTAACCCTTCCATGGTTCATGCATGCTCAGCAACCTCAGTCTCCATAAAAATCCATAGAAGTCACATAAAAATTTCCAATACTGATACATCATAAACGAAAGCCAGTTAGCACTGTAGGTAGGAAGAAATCTCTTCCAATGGTAGACTAAAGGAAAGAAGCAAATTTATACCCTGTCAAATGTTTTGATTAGACCATAACTCAAAATATGCTTTGAGTCTAAGAAAACCACTGGTCTATTAAAAAAATCTTCTAAGATATATTCTTTAATTGCAAATACTAAACACTTGTGCACATGGCTGGAACAGGAAACCTGAGTCTCCAGAGTCACAGCTTCTGCTGCTTGAGGCTATTCCCAGTAGTACCTAATGTCAAAATGACATGACTATACCAGGCCACTCGAATTAGCCAACGTGCTCAATTGGAGGCATCAATACTGTTTTGGAGAAGTATTATCTATAGCATGATAATGACCCAATGGCTGCTAGTGCCTGACATACTGCTGTGTAAAGGGGTACCACTGAAATCAAACAAGTCAATAGCACACAAGATGTCAGCATCAAGCTACCTGCTTCGTGATTTGCCTCTGACTATTGGAAGAAGTTTCAGGAATAGGGCAAATACGGAGGCCAACCAAGCATGAAGGTTCTGGATCTCCCTTGGGTCCATATGCCTCCCCATCACTTTGTATATACAGATATAGATATATACATGTTGAACATATATATCTGTATATATATGTATATTTGCAAGATTTTTTCTGGGATTGTTCTCTTTTACAGCCTGCAGTGTTATGTAATGCTCTTGGATCAGATTCACACTGAAAATAAATGTCTCCTGTAAAGAAAGCTGTATATCCCTTCAGAGAGAGTAGCATGGATTTACAGACTGAGCACACTGGTAAACTTTTTCCATTCATTACACCAACGAAAATGTCTCAAGAGAAGTAGAATTTAGACAAGCACTGAACTTGGAAAGCAGAACACAGGAAGCTGACATGTGCAGCAAATTCAGCTTGCGGAAACTAGACATTAATATTTTAAGACTGGAATCTGGGGCCCACAGCTGATAATGTAGAATTCAATACTTTTGGTAACCTGCAAATATCCAATGGAAGCCAGAATCTCATATATGGAATTTAAGCAGAACATAAGCCATTCTACTGACAAGAAACACACCCATGTTGACAATAACCAGTATCAGCCTCCTGAGGTAACTTTTTCTTTTGGGTCTATCTGTTCCACAATGTCCTCTGAGGCCTTCAGACAAGTCAGAATTTCCTTTGAGCACTTGACATCAGCAGCAGGCCTTCAGACAGGCTCACCCTGCTCAGAGTAATCACTGCAGAGGAAGATGGCCCACTTTCCCTCTAACCAAGGACTGATCTGAAACAGTTCTGTTCCAGATAGGCCTACAGACAAATCCCTAGCGCAAACTGCTTTTTTCCATTAACCCTTTGTAAAAGGAGAACAGCATTGTTTTTCCAGGAAAGCTTCTGCTTTCCTTAAACACTGTTGTATTTCATCACAAAACAATCAAGGTCCAAAATAAAGGTCTTATTTTGCATTCTTTGTCAAATTTCCAGCCAAAACAATTAATAAAGTTTGGCAGGTTTTGACCTTGCAAGAAAAGTCTTGGTTTTCCATGTAAAGGAAACCCTTTTCCCAGGTGTTGTTAAATTCAACAGCTAAGCAGCAAATAAATTCAGCTGCAAAAGGATGACTAGGGAAAATGTGAGCCTACTGCTGGCTGGGGCAGGGGACCTTCTGTGCCTCTGTCTTCAGTGGCAAGATTTGTCTTGAGGAATCCCATGCTAGTGGGAAAATCCCAAGCGAGGAAGACTTACCCTGTGTGGAGGAGGATCAGGTTAGGGCACATTTGAGCAAACAGGGAACCTAATAGCATGCATCCATGAAAGCTGAGGGAGTTGGCTGATGTCCTTGCAAGGCCACTCACAATTATGTTTGAAAGGTGATGGCAAACAGAATAGATTCTTCAGGTCTGGGAGAAACCAAAATCTCAACCCAAGAGATCCTGGGAACTACAGGCCCCATCTTGATCCCTGAAAAATGATGGAGCAAATAATCCTGGAAACTATTTCCAAGCAGATGAAGGACAAGAAGGTGATTAGGGGTAGCCAGCATAGATTTATGAAGGGGCAGTCATGCCTGACAAACCTAATAACCTTCTGTGATGAGGTGATGGGCTTGGTGGATGAGGGGAGAGCAGTGGATGTTGTTTATCTCAACTGTATTAAGGCTTTCAGTGCTGTCTCCAGTAACATCCTCATAGGGAAACTGATGAAATACAGGATATATATATATATAGATATATATATGCACACAGAGAGAGGAGAGAGAGAGAGATGAGAAGGTCATGAAGAGAAAGGACTCATGCTGTTTAGCAATACTAGTCCCACGCCTTTTTTAATGGCTGCAAGAGGATATGAAAATCTTGTAAAACACTTGCACAGGGTAAGTAAAATGTTGACGTGGCTGAACCAAAATTTCCTCTTGTTATTGTTTCCTTCATCATTGTTACCATCATAATAAAAGGAAGAGGATTAGGCAGGGTATCTAAGATGGCAGCATGGGTGGTCACATAACAGATCCAGCATTTCAGATGACAAAGGCACATGCTGGTTGTCCAGACTGATGTTAGCCTGCAAGTTCATTGCTTCCTCTTGCCTCTCTGCCTCCAAACAGTAAAAGGCTTCCTAATCTAATCTAGCACAGGGAAGAGGAAGATGCGTGAGGATGAACCTGACTTCGAAAGAGGCTGATGTCTATCTACCTCAGTGGAGGAGCAGCAGGTTGAAAATAACAAATGGTTTATGAGCGGGTGGGCCTGAATCCTGGAATAAGAAGTCAAAATCTTGTCAGGAATTAATACTGACAGCACTAGCTCCATGAGAAGATAGGGCCTAGCCCCTCAAAAAGACATTACACTGCCTTTCAGATCCTGGGATCACCTTGCCTGGGGGCTGTGAAGAGAATGTAATTCTTGTTTGGGCTGCAGCTACTGAAGGTGTCATGCATGACATGTTGCTGCCTTGTATTCAAAGGGAATCATTCTTCCCATGGGCACCTAGTGATTTTTGAGGAAAGAGTGAGAGCAGTACTCTCTGCACCTTGGTAGCACAGCCACGTTCCTCGCTGTCAATTCACAGACCACCACGGCACAAAACTCCCCAGGATGCCCCAGGGTCAAGGACCTGCCTAACAGCCTACAATATATACTCTCTCTGGACCAAACTCTGAGGCCAGGCCACAAGAAGAGAATTGTACAGTACTGTGTAAATACAGTTTAGGGTGGGCTAAGCACAGAGCTGCAAAGGCAAACAGATGCTAACACTTGCATTAACACTCCCCAGAGCACCCAGGCCTGCAGCTCCAGGGGATCTCCTCCCATGCTGCCCTTTGAAAGTGAGGTTTTTAACAAAAGAGTTACAACAGTGTTTCAGCATTAAGAGTCATTAAAAATGAAAAAAGCCTGTCTACCTAATCACCAAAAATGCCAATTTGCAGAGCCTATTAAAGCTCTCTTTTAATGCAAACCTCTCCCATTTTTACCTTGAGACTTACGAGAAGCTTTCTTGCAGTTCTGTAATCCTGCCAAAACCCTGCCTTTCTTTCATTTGCTCTCTCTCTCCCCCTTTCTTCCTTTTCCCACCCACATATTATTTACTCAGAATACGACCAAATTACAGTTTGTGCTTATCTGAAGGACCTGCACTCCACTGCTGCAGCTAAGGGATAGGCTGAATTAGGATGCACAAAAGATCTTGCTAGAGAGAGTGGGAAAGAGTGATTGTTAGACTTGTTGGAGTCATAAGCAGAATTTATCAGCGCAAGGCAGTACCTCCTTGAGTCTTGGATCTAAACAGTTGTCACTGCAGGTCTGGAGTGTGGCTTTATTGTTTTAGCCAGAGTCAGTTTCTCCTCTATTAAACACAGTTGTTTTTTTTCCTGGCCTAACCCTACTCACGCTGAAGTAAGTGGTGATTTCACTGGAAGCGATGCTGTGTCTTTTGTTGCTAACCAGAATGACGGTGTTTGCTGTGCTTCAAGCCAAGATCCTAAAGAGACTCCAGAGACATTTTTTTCCTCCCTGTAGTCTCACAGAACTAGCTTTACTTTTCTCATTTTTTAAGACAATGTGAAAGAAACAAGCAAAGCACAACACTGGAAAATGGATGAAGGAAAAAAAGTCCTGCTTTTGAGAGAAATCTCTGTGGATCTCTGGCACGTATGAACAAAAGAGAGGAAATGGGAGGTTAAGAAGTACAGAGCATCTGCTCACATTGTGACTGCTGTCTCCTTCCAAAATTCAAGCTTTAGAAGGCCAGAGCTCTAGTTCTGACTGTGAATACCTTGGCTTGTGTCTGATGCTCTTCCTGCACCCACTGCCTTCAGCTGGATTTTTGCCATTGACTTCCTTGGAGGTAGCATCATGCATCAAAACCTGCACTGGTTTAGTCTTAATGACTAAGGATTAAGAAAAATTATCCCTATTACCTCCTGGAGCAGGTGAACTGAGTAAAACATGAGTGTAATATACTGGCTAACATCTTTTCAGCAGCTGGCCCACAGCAAGCAGCTAAAGGTCTTACCCCTTCACTCGGTAGTCAACACTTTCTGCTGTGGTGGGAAGCCCTGGCCATCACCAAATCCTACAGCAGCTTGGTCAGCAGATCTCGGGCATCCCAGCTAGGCAGAGAAATACCTTCATTTGCACAAGGGCTCATTTGTCACAGGTCAAGCAGATACACACATGAATAACCAAGGAAGCATGTCTGTGCTGCATCTTCCCTCATACAGACCTCTGCACATCTGGGACGGGGTTATCGTTACATTTGAAATACTCCTCAGTGAGAGAATTCCAAATGCTTTTCACCTTATGGAAATTTAAGGAAATGTGAACTGCCCAGAGGAATTTCAACTTGGAGTCCTACAGTGCACCAGAAAGCTGACTGCAAAGAGCTGGAAAAAGTTAAAGAACAATTGGAGAGGATATAACTGAAATTCATCCCAACAGGAAAAAGGGCAACAGAGGCCAATGGGAATAAGTGAGGATGTGAAGATTAGCACCAGCAAAATGGAGAAGTCTTTCAAACACAAACACTCTGGGAGGGAGGCAGACTGGGGAGATACTTTTTATAATCTAAAAAAAAAAAATCCAACAAAAAACAAACCAAGGCTGGAGCAAGTTAAAAGAATAGTTAGAAGAGGAAAAGAAACACAGACCAGCTAATAGCAGCCCCACGTTGTTCAAAAGCTCTAATTTTTGCTAGCAAAAGGTAAAAAAGAATGGGTTCTGTGAAAAATAATGGGGAGAAGGAGGGATGAAAATTAGGACAACCTGTATTTCCTTCAGAATCAAAGGGGACCCCTGTCAGCCTAAGTGGGAGTCACATAGGGAGACCTCCAAAGACAGACCACAGCTTCACTTTGTTTCTGCCTTTACAAACAAGGATGACAGACAGTGCTAATGTATTTCCCCTTGAAATGGCAGCAACACAGTTATGAAATGCACAGAACCACTGGCAGAGAGAAGAGACTGGGTGCACCATTAGCCCACCACTAGTCTGTGAGCTCCCAAGCCTCCTGCTTGACCATCAGAGCTGTTCCTGAAGATATGGGAAACATCTGCATGGTAGAGAGTGTAGTTTACAGGGATATCTGCCTGGATGCAATTTGAAACATATTAAATGTTGTTTGTCAGGTTTAGCGTGACAGTCTAATCTATTATGTGAGTCAGTATAGCTTTGCTGGTGAAAGATGACTTGGCTGTAGAAATCTTGGGAGTTTCCATCTACACAGCTGCCATGACAGACTGAGAGAAATGCAGTAGACAGGAAATAATAAGAACTCAATTCTGCCTTCACTTATATTTATGCAGTTGAGCTGAAATCAGCAAGCTCACTTTTGTCTCTCATAAAATGTTTTTTTTTTCCCCCAGTAGTCCTTCACTAGGCTTAAATGGAGTTATCCTTCTCATACCAATGGAAGTGAAAGGAGAATTTTGTTCGCTGATCTGTTATGAACACATAAACAAGAGAAGAATTTGGCTGGTGGCCTTTTTGAAGGCGTTTTTTGTTACACTGTACTGGAAGGAGTCACAGGTCAAAGAGAATAATTATGCTTTAGGGAGTTGAGTATTTCAGCACGCAAGTGTTGTCTAAGAAACTGAAATGAGCTGCACCACAAAGCCCTTATGGCCAAAAGGGGCATCTCCCAGCTATCTTCTGTTCGTCACTCATAGCATTTGCACAGTGCTTTACAGGCTCTTGAAGTCTGTGGGAAGTTTCCACTGTCATCATTATGGTTTGGATCACTTCCAACAGACATCTCATCTTTTACCTTTCCAGCTAGGTAAGATCATGAAAAGGTTTGCATTCCAGAGATTTCATGAAGTTACACCACAAATCCTGAGATTATCTAATCTGTTACCAGAGACTGCTGAGGTTTAGATATTACAGTTTAGATACTAATATCAAATGTAAGATGTTCATATCTGCTGACAACACTAAAACTGGGGATATGGTTAAGAATGAAGACAGAGAAGAACCACAGCATTAGAGATATTCTGATCTTTAAGGACAATGAGAAAACAGAAAGTGCTGCTTTCTTGGGACAATGATCTAAACCAGAAAGTTTAAAATTATTCAATTAACTGGCTCTACAACATGATGGCCAGGAAAGGAAGATTTAGAGGGCTTTAACACAAACATTTTCAAAACTGTCCTGTATATGGCAGTTATAAAATTAAGAAATAAGAAGGATGTGATAAGAATGAGACATAAAAGGGAAACAAGGGAATTATATTATTGCCATATACAAGGCTCTGATACACTATTCTGGAGAATGCTGAGCCAAGTTCAGTTCCACTTCTTTGTCCCCAGAAGCTCTCAGTACATTTAACAACTGTAGAATTTGTTCCACTGGGTAATTTTGGCATCTTTTTTTTTTTTTCCAGAAAGGTTATTCCAATTGTGCAGAAGATGCCACATGAAGTAAGACAATTCCATGAATGAGTAATATTTCTTGTAAGAAAACTTGTGATCATGCAGGTAAGAATTTCTCCAATGGACCAGAGGCAGAACTAATTCCAAAGTGATTTCTTGAAACAAAAAAAAAAATCGAAGAAATGAAAATAATATATCAAACTGCAGATGCTCACAAAGCTTTTGCTTCTGTTGGCTTGTCTGAGACTGAAGAAGTCTGCAGTAAAATAGAAATGTGAAACTCACAGCAAGGTTTGCTGAAGTTTCCATTAAGTCTGTTAGTTCACA
>NW_009920231.1:0-18926 GCF_000696875.1 Nestor notabilis | reverse complement strand
AGGAATAAACACAACAGCACTCCCAGGAGGGCCGGCAGTGCCTGGTGGCATGCAGCAGTGTAGATCACAGACAGCGCTGCCGAAGACAACTCACCCGTGAGCATGTCAGCTCCAGACAGCAAAACCTCAGTAGTTTTCTGCCTGGCTTCTGCAAAGGTGTAACAAGCCAATACAGATAGATTTTTTCAGTCTGTTATGAATAACCTCCATTGCATATTCATTACTTACAGGCATTCAAATTGCAACAAATGGTTCTGATGACAATTACAGTGCTGCTTTATTTACAGGAAAATGGGTACGTACACCATGTAGATAAAAGCCCAGCTCTGCACTGATAGATATATATAAATCTAGCAATTATCTCTGGATTTGTTGAAAATTCACAAGCGATCAGGAACAACAGCACTATATTGTTTATGAAAGTAAATGAAGAATACCTCTTCATCCTTTCGTTGTATTGGATCCGTTTAAAGTTAAGTTCTCTGACTGCTGCGTGGTGTATAAAGCCATCCTTTGTGGAGGAGAGGTATATAAAGCCACAGAATTTTAGAGAAACCAGATGCATGAATAAAGCAAGAAGTGGAAGAGATAAGCACAAGCCAAAACTTTTGAAGGAATTTGCAAGGAAGGAGAAAGCATACTGCACCAGTTGCACAAAAAAAGATGGAAGGGAAGAATAAATGGGTGGGTCTAAATCCAAACTTTTGCTAAGACTCCTGGAACATGGACTTCAGTGGCAAGAGAACATGTATGAGCCTTAACGCTAGCAGTACAGTATCTAGTGAGTTACAGCTGGTCTGTAAAGCTGTTTCTCCACTCACTCTCAGGCCTTACTAAAAGGAAGATGTCTTCTGAACAGAGAAAGGCAGTTCCCTGTCTTTGTGCCTCTTAAGCCCTCAAATCAGCACTAAAGTGACACATTATTCAGACTTCCTGCAGCCAGTCTGACTCTGCATAGTCGTTGGTCCAGATTACAAGGCAAAAACTCTCTAGAGCAGTTAACGGTTTTCCATAGCAGGATTGTTCAAGCAGGACCCATCTGGATCAGAGCATGAGTCAGTTCAAGTTGAGATCTTCATGCTCATTTAGAAAAAGAGGGCTTGTTCGCTACATAAAAATATTCAATGGCTGGATACAGCCTCTTTGCACAGTGAGACAATCTAGTCAGATGTTCTCTGTGTGTTGTTATTTGCCATTTACAGAATACAGGAGGTGGTGGTGAAGGTCCTAGACATGCTAGCACATGGAATCACTTCTTATGAGATGAATAAATAATTTTCAAAGCAACCAGTGTCCTTCCTCTTTTCTGCACCTTGGCTGGCAGTGCAGAGGTACTGTAAACAGAAAGATAATACAGTGAACAGTATGACTTTCCTCAGGCTCAGAAAGGAAGCAGAAGGTGCCGAATTAAACAAACATCTGCCCTGGCAAATAGCAAATAGCGTGTTTGTCTAGTAAACTGAGCAAACAGGACTTGGAAGTCAGAGAGAGGGGAGGATGAGGCAGAGGAAGCCAGGATGGCCATTTTGCCAAATGACTTTTTTCATGCTCCAGCAGTCATTGTTGTAATTATGAGGATCTCTGGAGAACTGAGCAGTCTGAATCTTCATTGCTTTAGAGCACTGCCAATAAGATATAAAAATCGCTAACACAGTGAAACATTCATATGCAATGGAGTTTGTTTGTTTGGGGTTTTTTTTGTTTATTTTTAACAAGCAGAATGTCTGTTATGCAGAAGAAAAATCCGCTAGGTTCTTTCATCACATAGATTTCATGCTCATCAAAAGAGCCAAATTAACAATGGCACCAATGTCTGGTGCTTATTCAAAAGGTGAGGCACAAACATTAACAGGTCAAGTTTTCCTGCTAATATGTCTCAACCCTGACATGAATGGCAGGTCCTCATGGACCCCCAGAAGCTTTCAGCCATGGTGATGATAAGTGTATGAGCAAATTAGCATGAGACTGTGAGGAACACCAAGAACACCCCACCATAGCTGCAATGTGTTCTAGATAACTTTCAGATTTACTGCAAGAAGCCTCCAGATCAGGAAAACCTGATTGCACATTTTATGCTCATGGAGGACACCCATACAACTGAAAGGTCCACCAAGGGCTGCACTGCATGGTCTACTGCATCCGTAGCTACAACAGGCAAACTTGCAGCAACGTAAAATGAGGCAAAGTGGAAAGAGCAGTCCCTTACCCTCCACCCTGGAGAGGTTCCTTCTCCCTTGGCCACTGGTGGACACAGGGCAAGCCTGTAGTTCAGACTAAATAGTCATGTCTGTCCGTTCACCAGCCCTGTTAGACCTTCGTATGAGGGATTATTTTCAGCAGGGCAGGCTTTCAGCACCGCTGGAAGCCAAATTCCCCCAGCCATCTCTTTTTTTCTTTTCCAAAACCACTTCCATACTGGGTCACAGCTTTTACTTTTCTGTCTTCAACTTTCATGAGAATTGTACCTTACTTTGTTCTTAAGAGCTCTAAATATGGATGTTTAAATCAGTTTTCAGCCCTGAACCTCAGACCTCAATAAATGATGGCAAGCACTGAACATATGGCTCCCATGTGCAATGTTTTCTGCTCCCTGAAGAGCTCCTTATAAGGTGTAGTTTGAGACAGTACATTCATTCAGTGGCGGCTAGAAGCAGCCACTGACCCCACAAACACTGAATGAAAGAACCTACACTTGGAATTTCCTGCCTTTATTAAATTCCTCCCCCCCCCTTTTTTTTCTTTTTTGTGTCACTATTATTTTTCCATCACTTTCATATTAGCGCATCATTTTTTTTTATCTTTCTTTATCTTAAAAGCAAGACTGGGCCTTCAACTATTGAGCTTGTTCTTGTCCTTCTTCAGCAGACAGGAATATGTGTATTATATTGAGACAACGAAATTAGTTAACTATCAAAATGTGTGTAAGTCTTTCCCAAACACTGGAAATGCTGATCACTGCCATAATCTTCAGCAGTAACTGACAATAACTCAACGACTACTTCCTTTGACTTTAATGACTACAGTAGCTTTTGTAATCATTTTTTTGGCATGCTTCGGTGATTTAGATTTGTGACATGCGGGGGTATATTTCTTGGCTCCCCTGTTTCAGGAAACCTCTGCAGGCACTGAGAGGAGACAGGCATTTGCAGAGGGGGGGAAGAGGAAGAGCACAGTGAGCTGGTGGCTGGTTTCAGGTATTCCAGTCACACAGCCTTTGGTGGAGTATACCCAGAGCATTGCAACAAAAGGAGAATTTCATTTTGTTTTTGAAATGCTGTTATTACATTCAGGAAATTTGCAAAGGCACCTTGACAGAAAATGATCAAATATCTGAACTTCCAGAGCAACAACATTTACTTAGTAAATGACATTTTAATGCAGAAAGTCAAATTTGCATACTAATTAAAATTTTCTTTTAAAACATTTAGACTTTTTGGCCTTCCCACCTACCCACTGTGACAGAGATTAAAAGATTTTTTTATTAAGTCGTGTCAAACAAAACACACTTGTGTAAAGTGCTACAGTACAAAGTAGCACTTTTAGCCCATTTTCTAGTCATTCAGAATTTAGGCAGTGGAAGCATTTCCACATGCTTCTTGATCTGAGGAAGGAAGCTGATGGCAGAAAGAAGGGAATGATTGGGTTTTCTCCCTACTAAATTTATACATTGTGAGAAAACAGCTTCATGTACTGCATGCTGGGTAATAAAATAAAAAGACATCACACTTGTAAAACTACACCAGCTTTTTACTAAGAGATTTATAGAGGTGCTGTAAGTTAGAGTAACACTTCAGCTGTTTTCACCTTGTTTGACTTCCAGGCAGGGCTAGAGGGTGATACGGGTAAAGGAGGCAATAAATAGTCTTAGAATGGCAGAATGAGGATGTTAACATCAGACTGGAGCGGGGGAAATAGCTGAGCAGCTCTCTCAGCCTCTGTTCTTCCCAAGAAGCCTGGGGCTTCCAGAGCAGGTCAGCTCCTCAGCCCCAGCTGTGAGGAGCTGCAGCCATGCAGTGACAGTGTCCTGTGCTCCTTGCTGCCTTGCCCACCTCCACCGGCCCCCACCGCTGCACACTGAGCACATGCACCCGGCTCTGTCAGCGTGACAGGGCACTGCAGGTGAAGGAGGAGGACTGCAGCCAGCCTGCAGCCTTGCTTGTCTCTTCAAAAAGCAACCACTGAAGCTAAATTCCTCATATAATAATTTCCTGGCCAAGCAATTTCTTACTGTGAAACGACCATTTCTGTATCTTCTAGTGGAAACAAAAATATTTCAGGAGGATCAAGACAAACTTGTTACACCATTTTTTCCAGTCTCCTCTTTGTATGTGCCTGTTACCAGCAATAACTTCCTAAGATGTGGCCTCCCCACAAACCACTAGGATCACTACAAACAGGCAGGCAATTCTGCTAAGCCTTCAGTTGGTTTTTGCTCTTTTGTTAAGCCAAGAACTGAAAGCTTTGCTTCTGATTTGCTTGACAGGTCAACTTCAGCACTCTTCAAAGGCTGTTTTCTTTGAATTTATATTAATTTCTCTGTATGATCAGACTTGTCCATTCTCTTCTACATTGTGTGAGGAAAAGCACGTTTACACAAGGTACCAGACTGCTACAGGAAAGGCTCTGAGGTAGCTGGTAGGGCCACATGACGCAGTGTGCCAGACAGACTAGTACTGCTAGTTCAGGGTGTTCCCCAGCAGGTTATTAAACTTGACAGAGAGAAGGCCATGCCATGGTCTGTATTAGTCCCCTGGTTTGTATCAGCTCCATCGTGAGAACTGAATGTGTCCACCTGGGCTCAGTCTTGCAGTGCACAAAGGTGCTTTTCTTCTCTTACCCTACAAGCACTTAGGATGGTGTTTTCAGTGCCTGTGCAGTCTCACGGACTACAGCTGACATATCTACTGCACTCATGTTTCACTGGAGTGAAAGTTTAATGTCTCACAGGTTCCCTCTGTAGTAAAAATGTGTTGGTAATATGTTCCAGTATCAGTTTGGGAATTCTACAAGTGCTGCTGAAACCCTGATAGGACCATTTCAAAGATACCTGAGAGGCAGATCCTGAAAACACTGAAAAGCTGTGAACATTTAAGTCATTGGAACTATTACCCTCACATCAACCAGGACCCAGGTGCAGATTCCAGCACTTTCCCTGACCTTAAGGACAAAATGATATTCCTGTTTTGTTTTTTTCCTGTGGACACGTAGGCCACCCTTTACTGCTCTGCCAGGTGTCTTTAAGTGAAGCTAAATTGCATTTGATGTAAGTGCCATCTTAGGGGTTCCCCACACAAAGACTGTCTTGCAGTGGTACAAACAGGGCAGCTCCCATCATCTCGAATTGTGAAGAACAGAACTAACTAGACATACCTCATTCTGTCCCAGGAGGACAGGACCAAGTTCTGCCAGTACTTAAACTTCTCCTCTTTGTCCCATGTCTCATACCCGGGTTATGTGGACAAACAAAGGCCATCTGGACCTGTATCAGGAGTGGAATTTCTGCATCTGTTCATTCTGCCTTCTTTGCTGAAGCACTGGCTCTTAAACAACAGCTATTCCGGCTATTTCTCCTTTACTTACGAGTCAGAGCTCTGAAGGGATGTTTCAAACACAAGCACCTGTTTTGTGTTCTGCTTTCCACACAGCTCAGAAGTTCACACAGTAGTTATCTTATCCCTTTCCTCCTCCCCTCTCTCCTCTTATACATTTAAAAAACCAATATCCTCTACTCTTTTGGGACAGTTTTCTACCTGCAGGGTACTGTAACAACTCATTTAATTTAACCCTTTGAAAAAGAATGGTTTGACATGGTGTTCTGGCTGCAAGGAGAGCAGGTGCAACAATGGAATCACACAGGGGAAAACCAAAAACTCATGTTCATCTTTTAGAAAGAACCCTGTTTGTCCTTAAAACAGAGGGAGAGAGGAACTTCGCAGATTCTCCTAATATTTCCATGTAGGGTGATGTTTGTCACTTTTCTGTCTCCAGAGGGGACTTGAACATCAAGATCACGGTGCCTGGTGATGTCAGTTGCAGCTAGGCATATACACCCCTTGGGCCTCAAATCTTCATTATATCTGCTACTGTTTACAGCTTATAATTATTGATGTTAATTTACTGAGTGATGTTACACTTCTAGCCTCAAGTTATGTTTTTGGCATGTTAATCCATTTGCACACAGACTGTTGCATCTGATGGTACAGGCTGAAATTAAAGAGTATTTTTCACTTTAATTTCATTTGATTTTGCCATGTTCAACAGGATTAAAAAAAAAAAAGTAATTTGACTGTTTCTAGTGATGTTATAAGTATTTTTTAAATTATACATAATAGCAAGAGGAAAATACTTTGCCTATCTACACAACATGAAGCCATGTTTGTACCACAGGTTTCAGCAGGCTGCTGGAACCATCCGAGGGCAGAGGGTGGAAAGCCCAACAGGTCTCCTCCTGCATGGTACACCTTCCACCCAGGGCACTCACCCAGGGTGAGTGAGCCTCAGGTGGGACATCAAGAGAGGGATGGTTCATAAATAGCCTAGGAATGGCCACTTAACATGTGGACTGTAATTCATTTGACAGACTGGGTGATGAGCCCTGGTCTTGCTTCATTCTTCACAGCCCACAGTGAACATCACCTCCCCCTTTGGCATTTCTACACCAGACAGCAAGGGCTGCAGCAGACTCCACATCTGGCATCTTAACATCATGCTTGCAACTGGTCTGGGCAATCATGTGCTTCGGGGTAAGAACTTGCCTAATTGAATTCCAGGTGAAGATTTACACTGGGCATAGTTGCATGGGGTTTTCTAAGGACTAGAGCCAACCATTTCAAGCATTTCTTACATAGGCTTTTAAGAAATTGCTTTTGAAATAAAGAAGGATTATTGCTGTTGCTGACTTACTCCTTCCTAATTGCTTTGATTTCAGTGAAGAGCAGATAATTACGTCTTCTTTAAGGAGAGCAATTTATTTTAATGTTAGAAGACCCTGATTCTACAAAGTCTTTAGGCATAGGAGTACATATAAACTTCAGTGTGCTTTCAGCTTCCCATGAGCTTCACACTGCCCAAGAGCAGCAGGATGTCAGAGGCTGTAAAGGACAGCTAGGTTAAAACAATGTGCAGAAGAGGAGGCAGCTCCAGGCTAATTTAGGGTGCCAGGCATACCATGGAGTGTGGGAGTGCCCAACGTGCCAGCTAATCAGCTGGAGCAAGAAGGTGGTATGACCCCTCCCTTCACCTTCCCACTTCGGGGAAAAAAATCCTGCACTTCTAGCAACCCCCTTAATGCAAACAAGAAGCGTGCACTGCAGCAGAACACCCAGCTAGTCCTGACCCGGACTGTGTCAGGTGGCATCATCACTGGCAATAGTAGCTCCCAGTGCTGTGTCTGAAGCGGCTCCCGTACCTGGCGCACAAACTCCTACGTTACAGCAGTGTTTTGTGCAGGCAGTGAGCAATCTCATCTCCGATGCAATTTGACTGACATTACAGTGGAGTTACAGACACCTTCCAGGGGGATTAGGTGTCTATCTGCCATTTACACCTTTCAAAATCTCTCCCTAAGTGCCAAGAGAGAACACTGAATGTGAAATTATCCCCCTTTTAAAGTCAAAATAAAGGAGCAGAGTTTTAACAGAAGCTGACCCTAAAAAAAAGTTATTGTATAGTATAGAGACCAAGACCTTGATCTACCACTTCTTTTTTATCTTTAGGTGTCATCCAGAAGCAGCTGAGAAAACCTGAGAGTTAAGCCATTTGGTCTCAGTTAGTTTACTGCCAATGTTTGATGCTCTTAACTGAGAAATATGAAAATATGAACAACAAATAAAGAATACAAAATAACAAAAAAATGAAAGACAAATGACAACATCGGTGCCCACTGATATACAAATTAAATGCATTGTCTAAGGCATGGTAAAACACTCAGCTCATTTCTGCAAACACAAACACTAGCATTTCCAAATGGCTGAAGGGCCATTGTAGTTACAGCATCCCCGGTTAGAAGGCATTTCCACCTTGCCAAATCTCAGTGCTGCAGGCCTTCAGACCATAACTTCTACCTGTCGTCATCATTATGGATGCACCAAACCCCCTTAATTTCATTAAGATGTGAATGTGTTCAAGAAATAGTTTTTGCATTGGTGAATTTCATCAAAACAAATGCTTAATTCTCTTACTTGGCACATAAGCCCTGACAACACAGCTAATACCTGTATGGAAAAGTCATGCAAAAGAAAATTTACCAAGGAAAAGAACATATTAAATTCAATCTCATGAAGAAGGCCCTACATTAAGATGATTTCTGCCAGATCATATTATAATAAAAGTGAACTACATTTTTCTGAGATTTTTGTAATCCCAAATTCAGTGGAATTATGACCATTTGGCAGCAAAACCAAATCATGAAGTCAGTATTGCTGAGCTTTCTTGCTCAAGAACTACATCCTCAAGATACTCACTGCCCGAGCACAAGGTTTATTTCTCTCAATATGAACTGGAGCACTTAGAGAAGTTTTAAGGGGATCAATATTAAATCTTCGTAGGCCATAACTTTCTGATATTATGGAACATTTTTATGGCTAAGAACTCAGAACATGAGGAGCCAGAGAGACTTTTCTGTAATTAAACCAGAGCCCTAGATTTAATCTTATACAGTGAAACCGGCTCCCTTCCTCCTCTGACTCCCTATCTATCTTCTCCAGTCAATAAATGTGTATTAATATAAATTGGTATTATTAATTTCAGAAGTAATGAACTAAAACTTAAGGTTACCTAAACATGGTTCTAATTCCTGCTTTTTCCTAGATCATATCCCTAAACAAGGACAAAGAATTCAGGTAGTTGGGTTTTTTTAAAAAACCCAGCAGAACAACAGGCAGCCATACAATAACTTACTGTATCCCTGCTCTCTGAGACCTTGAACAAGCATCTTACCTTCCTCCACAAATGGATACCTCAGTTTGAAATACACTGACTGAATCACGACCCTCACTAAAATCAGTGTGCTGGGACCAGAATTTTATCTGTTGCTGCTTCTTCATCATCCTGGGGCCAAAACCTTTCGCCACTCCCTGCTTCCAGCTAGTATGACAGAGGAATTTGTACAAGTATCACAGCAAGAAGAAATATCGTTCTTCAAGAAGGAGTTCTAATTTATCAGGTTCTCTGGGTGAGCCCGTGAGGTGTGTGAGCTGCTTCAGCCAGTATTGCACGTCTGTCCAGAGTGAAGAATAATATTCCTAATGGCACTACTCTACCAAACACTCACCATGAAAAACCCCCGCTTATGGATCATACCCTTATATCACAGCAATTCTTCTCTGCAGTTAACAGGCTATTAGGAAGAATGATAAGGTTCATAAACCAAGGTATCGAATACAAGTCAAAGGAAATATTTTTGCAATGTAGAAGTAGTAGAGAGAACACATTAATTGTACACTTCTCTTATCAGCTTATTCCAAGCTGATGTGATAGTAATGCAAGGTACCGGCGCGGGCAGACAACAGGGGAATGCTGGATTTTTTTATCTTGTCTAGGGGATTAGAGAATCTGAGTGCTACAACACGCTTTTTTAGCTGACAATACTTAAAACTGAAGACATAGGATATCCCTTGAGTAGGCAAAACAAAGCTGTTCTTAAGACTATGGCACATTCTACCTACTGCTGCAGCACGGAGATGTGTTTCCCTAGTGTACTGACTGAGAGACGAGTTATGAGAAAACCCCTAACTTTGAATCATAGCTATTAGAACAGCAAATTCATTTATTCTATGCCCTCTTTTCTGTCTTCATCATGACAAAGCCAATGGCAAAGCCACTTGGAAGGGTCTATCAGCAATAGATTCTCCTTATCAAATTTTTCAAAGCCTGATTTTGCTTGCTAGGGAAATTCTTGGTCATTGCAATCAGTATCATCCAGAATAACTCCTTAACATGGAGGCACAGATGGAGACATATGTCTAAACGGCATCAACTTCATTTATATTATTTCTTGCAATACTAGAGGGACAGTTTATTCCATAATACATACTTGACACTTGCTTAAGCAGCAGTTTTGTCATTTCCAGGTGCTGGTGAACTGTGAAGCCCTCTGAGATATGGATTTTACGTATTAGTTAGGTGTAAACTCAGCGTAAAACAGTTCTGTGATTTAACCTCTAGTCATTAAGAAGGATGGGAAGTGAATCCAGGACTCGTAACTGTCCTACTTTTATCTTTCATACCAGAAATCTTGCCACATACTCGTCATCCAATTGACAACATCCAGAAGTTCTTCCCTGTGAGGGTGCTGAGGCGCTGGCACAGGGTGCCCAGAGAAGCTGTGGCTGCCCCATCCCTGGCAGTGTTCAAGGCCAGGTTGGACACAGGGGCTTGGAGCAACCTGCTCTAGTGGAAGCAGAATATGAAGAAAGTGCAGCCTGCCTGCAAAAATGGTGTCAATGGTGGATTCCATGCTGCTGAGCACTAGCCCAAGCCTGCTTAGGCAAATGGGACTGTTACAACTGGCTCCAACAGAAAAACATTTGACTCAGTCCTGAGTGATTTTGAAAATGCTGCTTTGACATTTTAGGCCTGAAACCAGACATTTTCCCTGACATTATGAAACACAGCAAGGTAATATTACAAATAAGTGTAAAAAATAAATCCAAGTTGGAAAACATAAATGACCTTTCAAAGCCTGAAATCATGTAATAATAACTGGCCTGACCCATTGCTGAGGTTTTATTGTTTGAGCTTCACTTATGGTTTTGCCTTTCTCCCTTGGATAAAGCGAATAGTTAGGGACTAAAATCCCAGAACAAGGGCATGCCTATTTACCAACAAAATGAAAAATGTCTTGAAAGAGTTCCAAATATCTCATCTGCTGGGGGGGAAATCATTCAAAGGGAAAAACCAAACCCTCTCACCCTAGTTTCTCCAGGGTTTGTCTATATTGTTTGCTTCCGACAGCCCATTTCTAAAGAATCCAATAATCAGCTGGCACTTGAACCGGCTCTGCCACCTCTCATTGTTCTTTCAGTTCCAAGAAAACCAAACCAAAGCAAATTATATTTATCTTGCTCAGCATTAAAAAAAGCCATAATAATACTAATGTTTACATATCGTTCCAAACCAGTTTTGAGCTTCAGTCAAAACAAGAGATGAAATTTAATACACCTAAGGTTGAACTTCTTGGGAACCCGTAATGTTTTCTTCATTAGTTTTTCAAATCTTTTTTTCTAAGGGCTTTTCTGTCCCCATATCTGGTAATACTTCACCTATGTTGGGATTAAGATCCCCAACACAGTTATTAGGGTATTAAAGCAGCACAGTATTTTAACACACTAACTGTGCCGAGATGAGTAGTTGTGCTATAGAAATCTATTGCTAAGAAGACTCATACACTACAATTTTGTTTGCTAAAAGCATGTGGCTCAGGACTCATCTCTTTGTGAGGAGACAATGACAATGTTCTTCTCTGAAAGCAACATTGCCAGCATCTTCATTTTACAGGGGTGTCACTGCCGAGAGTAGGCTAGCAAGCTAGATGGCTTCCTTTGGGTCCTGAGTGGTGGGTTTTTTTGAGTTATAATCTAGCCCAGAACTTGGGTATTTTAGCAAGAATTTCTGTGAATAACACCACTAAGGAAATGCAGTTGTTTACTGATTTGCTGTGTACATACTTTCTGCCCCTCCCTTCCCATACTCGATCTCTTCCTGTGTCTCTAACATCTTATCCTCCACAGAGAATTTCCCAAGTCTGCTCCCACACTCCCCAGCTGATTGGGTGGGCAAAAGGAGTAGGTGCTGTCCTGGTTGAAACTGGTGAGGCAGTACAGGTCTGCTGAAGCCAACAGGTCTGATCTGCGTTCCATTCTATGAATGGTTAGATCTTGTTCCATCTGCTTTTCCCTCCATGGAGGCACTTTGGGTCTCCTTCTCTCTCAATTGCCAAGTTCTGTTAACTTTGTTGGAGTTTTTATTTGAATAGTCTCTCCTCTTTGATCATTTTTCCTTGATCATGGCAGATTCATAAATGAATTGGAGATGATAGATGCTGACAGACAGAAAAGTAGGCAGGCAGACAGCCTCATTTCCTTAGGAAACAAGGCTAACAAATGAACACAGTCCCTAGAGGTTTTGACAGCAATGACTTTGGTACAGTTGCACAGAGCTACCTTTAATTGGATATTGTTGGATTATGTTCCATTTTTCCTCTTGTCCTGACCTGCTCATTGAGTAAATAGAGCCATCTGCCAAAGCAATGACTCCTGAATTAGAGACGTGCACCTTCCCCCGGGAGAGCAAAGTAGGCCAGCAATCCACCAGGGCTTTCTGCACCTGGAATTATTATTCGGGTTTCCACACTGCAGGAGCAAGAGATCTGTATCTATCTGAATAATCTGGCAGGAAATGTAGCTAAGTCACAAAAACATACTGGCTGAGAACTATCGGTATCTTATACAGACAGTTTAAAGTGACATTTTCAGATCAAAGTTTATCATTCCCCTTCCCAGCCCCAAACTGGTTTTTATTCACTGAATGCACTCCTCACCTTAGCAGCAAACTGTTTGATTTGGATCCTTAGCCAAAGTAGAGATGCTAAAAGTCCTTAGCCATAGGCAGCAAAACTATTCACTGGCTATTGTTTGAACTCTGGATGATCAGGAAAGCAGGTTTTTATCATGTGAAAACATGGTGTGCTTTTTCTTTTCTTCATCAATAAAAACTGATTTGTTTTTTACCAAAAGCTCTGCAAACAGGATAGTTTAGATTTCTCCAACCACTGTCTTCTTTAAGGAGAATGGGTTGTGGCGTTTTTGGGGTTGGTTTTTTTTTTGAGAAAACTAAAAAACTTTTTCCTAGAAAACAGCTTTTCATGGTTAGAAGTTTCTTGTTAAAAGTGTTTTTTCTATGTGGTTTGGCATTTTGGAAAAGATGTAGGAGGACTGAAGTCCATTCAAAGTCCCCAGTAATTCCTCTGGCAATCACAGCAAGAGGTAAACCCAGTCCTGCTCTTCCTGGGAGAGCAGGGGATGTTGCAATTAAGCAGCCATGTCTCATACAGGTTAGTGCCAACAGGAGACACAAGGCCATACCTCACTGCTCACTGCATCCACGCCTCTTAGGAAGCAAACTAGCTGGAGTGACAGAACCAACCTCCCTACTCCCTTTTATCTCTGAGGTAAACCAACGGAAAATCATGGGTTAAATATTCAGTTTTAAATAAATTCTGAATGAAGATCGAGTCTGTCATCCAATCTCACCCTCCTTTTTTCACTAAAATCAGCTATTCTGCAGTTAATTGTGTAAAAAATAAAGCAAGTATTTTTTTTTCCCCTGAGGAAATATTCCTTTGCCATAATAAGCACCCTGCGTTCTCCTACAATTGTGTAAGCCTGTGGGAGGCACTGGCAAAGGACTGGCAGAGGAGAGCAAAGAGTAATCATCTAGCAAAAGGCTCTTTGCAAGCTCCCTGGATTGCATGCTATCCACACAGACTGGCCCATGCACACTGAAGTCTGTCTTTTAAGAACAGCATATCCTTGATGAATGTCATTGATGCTACCACAGGGACTGTCTGGGCACCTTTTTCCTTCACAACAATCTTTCCATATTATTACAGGATGCTGTGGGAGCATCTGGGAAATTATCCCAACTCACTTCTTGGATGGACTCTCTGCCCACATGCATGGGAGGTTCATACCCAGGCCATTCAGCCAGAGCTGGAGGTGCTTGCATCATTTGTTATCTCTGGCTTGCAGAGTGGACTTTGAGCAGCTGGGTAAATTCACCAGCATGGAGACCTACAGGTGGTACAGCTTTATGCTAATGCTAGGAAAATCTATGGTAGTGTTTAGGTACCCCATTTTGGAATCCAAGATTCATGAAGAATTAAATAAAGTGCTCCTATAAATCAGTTCTGCTAAACCAGGACAAAGGGCTGATACCATTAAATCAGTTGGAACTTAGATTGTATCAATTTAAATTGGATTCATTTGGAACAAATAAAAACCAGTCTAAAATAAGTCTTCATTAATCCACACTAAGAGTGGCCTTCTCTAAACTCATATAACTAAATGTAGCTGCAAACTAGTTTAAGGTTCTGACACATGTAGAAAAAAATCTGCTGTCAACATCACAAACAGCTAAAGAGGGCTCACACCAGGACTCTAAAGACAGATAACTGTTGAAAATTAGATGTGTTCAGAAAAGCTTCACATTCTCCATTTTGTTTTTAACCCAGATGCAAAAAGGATCACTTTAAGATTTCCCAGCTCAAATCCAGCAGTTTCCCACTGTTTCTAAGGGTTTTCTGAGAATTCTGTTCAGTGATTTGTTCTAAGACTCCACAGGCATTTTGATTAAAAAAAATTACTTCAATAGTAAAGCAGCACTTTGCAGTTCAGGAGCAAAGCAAGGACAAGTGAAGAAATGAGTCTCTAAAGCAGAATGAGATATGAGTCACCAAGCCACTATATCACAAGTGAGGCAACTGCCCACCTCCATGCTCCCACCTGCCCTCAGGATGCTCAGGGAAGTAAGCAAGAACATCAGCAAACAAATAGTTCAGGCACTCTGAAGTCTGAACCTGTAACAAACAAATATTAGAAGTTTCTTGAAGATGAGGCACTTTTTGCCTTTCTTGTTTGAGTCAGCTGAGTACCTAATGGTGTGTGATAAAAGTGAAGTTAGGCAATTATTTTCCTCTGTTCTGCAATCTGTGTGAAAGCATGTGGGGAAATGTCATGTCTGGTTGCAAGTACCATGCTCTAAGATCCGCATTCTTAGAGCCATTTCTACAGCAAACGTCAGATTCAGAGAGCCCATCTCTTCAGATAAGTGCCCCAGTTTTCCATGCACATGTGCAAACCAGGTCTTAATCCTTAACAAGACAACATGCAAGTATATATGGAATCTCAAAAGACTGATTTTTCCTCTTTCTGGCTGTTAGACTGGAAGGCCAGCTAAGAAAACTCTTAAAAACGTTTTAGGAATTAGGTCCTTTGACTCACATATCAGGATCTCAGGTTTCAGGACAAGTAAACCAAAACCACCCAGTCTATCATAAAATCAGCCTACAATAATATTGCTAAGTCTTACAAGAGCAACATACGAAGAGACAAGACTGACTTATGTGAGAGTGCCAATAGCTGCTCTGAATAATGTTTACTTGTTGAATTTGGTTTTAATTTGAGCTCAGTTGTCAGATTTAATTTCTCATCAATCCAGAATGATGGTCCAGTTCTCTAAGGTACAGAAAAAGAAAAAAGGAATTCCCCATGATACACAAAGATTAGAAAAGAATGAATTGTTCTTATTTCTGTGAAGTCCTTTAACCCATTCTGGTTAGATAAGGAAGTCTAAACTATTAATTATAATGAGCTATACTTCCAGTATTTTCAACTGTTAGTAAGCTAAATATAGATCTAGGATTTTTGGCTAAGGAATCTCAAATTAGTGTAACTTTCCTTCCTCCTCAGGATCTGTTTTCACTGTACTCAGGACAACCTTCTCGGTGTTTGTAATTTTACACTTACCTCATCCTAACCAGGTGATTTTCTTACACATTCTTGTTTCTGAGAAATAATAAAAGAAAAGGTTTGCTTCCTACTAACCCACCCACTCTGAAGCAGTGTCTTCTCATGTTTTGCTTGGTAAAGCACATGTGGTCCTTTCAAACAGTCTGATTTGACATCTCGAATAGATTAGAAGTCATATCAGAAAGATATCTGTTGAGTGACAACATAAGTACTTATTTAATAAGTATATTAAATACATATGCATGGCTATATACTGTACATGCAAGGTTTTAAATATATACCCCAGTTAACTGCCATATGGATATGTTGTTGTGGAAAAAAATATTTATAAAATGTTTTTTCCAAATGTTTAATCTACAGCAGATGCGCCTTGAATTCATCTGTTTGGCTTGGCATTCACTACAGAGAGATCTTATTAATCATACAGACCTCCTGTAGTAGAGGAAACAGAGGCTATTATGGGATTCATCTGTTTATGACTAAACAGAAAAAAAGATCTTCATCAAATGAGATCCCTTTCTGAAAGCCCTCTGAAATGTAGAAGGTTGTGAGTAAGCCACATGCTGTGTTTCATCCCCCAGCATTGCACCCTTACTCCACCTCTTTATATTGAAATAACAAAGCAAGACAAGCTGGATGTATCTGGAGAAGGAGAGGGGAACAGAGGAGTAGTAGCTACGGGGATGGACCTGGAGAAATCCAGATTTCACTTCCTCCCTTTCGATGCTAGGATCGTGGAAGTTTTTTCTTCTGACCCATTTGTTATTCCATTATGTTTGGAAAAAATATATAGAAGGATTTATGGAAAGTGCATCAAAGTGTAATCTCCAGTACTTATCCTAGGATTGCTTCACATGGGAAGAGTTTACAACAAACCTTTATGGCTTTATTGCTTCCCATAATTTTATTACTCCTCAGTTTCACTAGTTTTGTCATGACAAAGAGAATAGCTGTAACTGACCTTTTGAACTGGGCAGGCAAAAAGCAGAGAAAGCCAGTAAGGAAAAAAAATTCAGTAGGTTCTACTGAGTAGAGGAGTTCAACTATTCTATGCACATGGAATGCAAAGCAAACAAGAGGCAGTAGAATCCAGTCATTCAAAGGTCTACTTTGAAACACAGAAAAACTTCTTAAGCCCCCTTTCTACTTGCTGTACTTCATAAGCAAATTTGGGTCCTAATACTGAAGGACATGTTCACATTTCCTTTTCCTTTTTATTTCTTTTAAACTTTGCTGGTTTGCAGACATCTTGTTAGAAAGAAATATCTAACTTGCAACAAATCACCTATCTGCCAAATTGCCCTTTGTCCTTATGTTCAACATGCACACTGGCAGATCACCATTTCTGGTTGTTCACTAGGGCATTTGAAGGCCAACTTACACAGGTTCACAAGAACCTGATCCTGTCTGTGATCTTCTAAAGTTACCTAACTTCAGCAAAACCTCCTCTAATGTGCCTCAGCTGCCACAGTAGAACCAGACACCGCAATGCGGTTCATGTTTGTATCACATCCATGACTTTATACCACCAGAACCAGTGATGACTGAGGACTGTGCACATTCTCACCATACCCTGGAGACTAGGAGTATGCATGACAGCTGGTAATAATAATGGTTTGTGGGCACAGAGAAGGAGTAATGGGCAAGATATGGTTGCTTTATTTACATGGCTAAAACTTCGCCTGATATCACAGATTGACTTGTGAACTCAAGGTATATCTGTACTTGAGTCATAAGGATGATCACTTCAGCATCTTCTCCACTTAAGAAAGTTCCAGTCCTCACTGCACTTTCCCCATCCCCATCATATAATCCCCCTTTATGTAGATTTGCTCAAGGCAACTGCTGCAACACAACATGTCCTAAGAATCTCTGCAGCCTGTTTGCACAGGTGACCTAGCAGCAAAGCCAACTCCAGCTTTGGGTTGGTGGTGATACGCAGGCCAACCTGTAAGCAACAGAATCCAAATCATTATCTTTATCATCACCATATTAGTCCTTTAAAGATCAGACTTTCTGTAGCAATGACAGTCTCCACTGTTCAGCCTAGCTGTATAGCCACCATCTGTTTTCCGACTTAGAGTGCCCATTTTTTATTGCTGACCAGCTCTCATGGTTTGCCCCAGATGTTCATACAGTCTGTGACTTCCTGTCCTCTGTGTGAAATCTGCTCACAGCTTTGGCAGTTTACAAGTTCACACTACAGCATATCTCCAAGAAGGATAATCAGCAACTGTAGCTGCATGGAATGCTCTGCATCACCACCTGCTTCTCACACCCTTTTGATGCAAATAGCAGGGAGGTTTTTTAATAACAATCCTTGTACAGTAAAGCAGCATGTCAAGTAACATGTCGAGAACAGGTAATTTGCCTTATACAGACACTGACAGGTCAAAGTCAACTGTAGTATTTCAATGTGCACATCTCAGATTTATGTCAGAACAATTCTTTCCCAGAATTCCTTTGGATGCCAGGGGAAACTCTAATGAGGCTCTCAGAAGACGGACTCATGAACAGAAACTGTCATGACATGCCAGCTGTCATTCCTAAGATGCTCAACCTGTTGAAGATGGAAATTAGAGCTTCCATAGTAGCATTGGCTTTTCCGGATATTTGCCCCTGGTTCAGCCTGAACTGAGGTTAGAGTATTTTGACAGGGAGAATAAGAAGAATGGACCCTGGTAACGAAACACTTGGGTACTCAGACAGGTGAACCACAAGTAATCCCCTCTCAATCTCCAACTCACACAACACCCACACTATAAGGCACATAAGAAATGTTTGTATCTATTTTATAAAAAAACCAATATAAATAGACAAGTTCTTGAATGCTGAAGGTTCCCACAAATGCCAACATGAGACAGGATTAAACCAAGATTCCAGTGTTACTTCCCACCTCCACATCTTTCTTGTGGATATGTTTTTCTCTATATACATGACACACCATGAAGGCACAACAGGAAAGGTTTATAAGTGGTTGTAAATGAGGGGTTTATTTTGGATGGTTGATCATTCTTAGTACAAAAAAGAAATGCTACGAGAAGTTTTGAAGCTGTGTTTTCAGTCACATTGCAGGGCACTGGGGAGAGAATTTAACTGTTGTTTTCCTGGCCTCCTGTACTCGTTGGCTGTTCCACAATTCCAATGACCAAGAGTTTAGTCAAATCTCCTGATTCCCAGACCAATGCTCTATCCAGTTAATGCTCTGCTTGGAAGGGTTTAGAAAAGAACTTCTATCAATATGGAACAAAGTACACATGCAAAAAAACATGTGAAAAGTAGCAGTGGAATCTTATCCCAAACTATGATTGTTTTTAAATCTGAGTGTCCTACATAAACATATATAAAATATATATAAAATATATATAAATATATGTAAAATATATAGCCATGTGTTAT
>NW_009920230.1:7514-23044 GCF_000696875.1 Nestor notabilis | reverse complement strand
CCGGCTGGGCTTGAACCACGACACTGGGTTTAATCCTCAGTTTAAAAACTCAGCCATTGTCAACATTTTGTTCTATAAAGTGTTTCAGATACTCTTCTCCTTAAGTGATTATACAACCCTTGGGAGTTTTTTCTGCTTTCCCACCATAGGTTTTCTGGTAGCCTTTGGCCAGCAGGATTTATAATCTCATCAGTACTGACACTCTACATGTTGCCAAGCGACTACGTAAGCATTAAAAATAAAATCACAAAGTCTCCAGAGTTTTATATCATTGTCTAAGTGGGAATTAACAGAAGTATATGTATCACTGGCTATGCAACAGGATTTGGAAACTGACACTTTCCCAATTGCTTTGAAATCTGACGACACTCATCAGGGATTTGTCAGTAATCATTAAAATGCAATGTGATGTGATGTCATGCAGTGTAATCCCCAAATTTATTTCCTGCCCATCTTTTTCATGACTACTAGAAAGTTTGATAATTGTTCATCTCCCCTGCTACCTGCCTTCACCCACCTCCTGTTTCTTCTCTTCTGGATGCAATGAGAAGCCTGTAATAATGCAATTAGCTGAAGCAGCATGAAATAGCAAGTGAGGTAGTTGCCCCAAGGCAGACACTAACAGCTTTTATCAAGCACTTATACATCATTAGCAATACTTACAACATGTTTTCAATTTCTTAGAGAATAGAGGATGTGAGTTTGAATGACCATATTGTCAGGAGATGTTATACCAGTGGTGCACATGGGTCATAGCTCCAGGCTCTGCATCATAAATGAAATCTGGACATCTAAGCAAAGACACTAATATTCATCAATACAGGCAATTCTTTCAGGTAATTCTAGTTACAGATGAGTAACCTACTTAGCAAACACTACTTGCAGAAGCAAAAAACACTGAGACTGAGAGAGACATCACTAATTCTAGGAGCTGCCAAATCTCGTAGCTCACTAGAGGTGAGGTTGCTGTAGCTCCACGTCCACAGGATCAGCCAGGAATGTGGCTGAGTATGTGTTCCCAGCAAGCATGCATGCACACATACACACAGTGCACACGTACATATTCTCACGGTCAGCCACACAGACTAATACAGAAAAAAACATGCTCACACAAACACACCACTAACATCCTTATCCTGTTCATCCCTCTTTGGCTGATTGGGACGTAGGCCTGTAAGTGGGAAAGAAATATATACATTTAATTTGTTTCTTTTAATCTATCTGTTTTTCTATCTGCCTATCTATCAATTTATCTACCTATCTATCTCTATATATATATCACACGACATGCAGTCTAGTCTCTCTAGTCGCTGGCACCATGGCCTGTATGAGCTGTGGTCTGACTTCCAACCACTGACACTTAGACCTCCTCACTTCACACACATGCACTCAGAACAGAGAGTCTCCATACCCACAAAAATAATTAGAATTTGGGTTTAATAGCAGAACAAACTGCTGAAGGGGTGCACAGCATGGCCAGACCAGCAACCTGTTTTTGTGGCCTTTTATTCCCCTATCCCTCTATTTCCCTGCCCTTGTTCCTCCCCAGATGACCACTGATGCCTCCTTTTCCTGTCTTTAGTTTGTCCCCTAAAATCGCCATCAAATATCTTGTGCAATCCTAACTGCTCTTTCTCTGCATCCTGCAATGAGTCCTATACAGTGAGCCCTTTGGTTTGTAAGATGGTCTAGAAAACCTCCCCACTTGAGTCATGACAATGCATCTTGCCCCCAGTCATTATTCCTCTGTGCTTTTTTGTGGGTTTGGAGATGAACTTTTAATCACAAGATAAAAAAGATTAATTTATTTTTTTTTTTTCAGTCAGAGAATTCCTGTTTAGTTTGACTAGCTAACAAAAAGAAGCTGTCTTCCATATCTTCAGGAAATGCTTATGGATGTTCCACAGTAGCTGTATGCTTTTCCAGACTTTCAGCCTAAAGCTAGGAAGTAATGTTTTCTAGAAAAAAGCACCCTTATGAGCTGCTGTATAGTACTCATCCAGGCAGATTAAGGGTAACTTGTTTCTGATAGAGTGCGGCCATCAGGAGTCATGATGCTCACTACATCATAACATCCCACAATGAGAAAAACCAAGCTTCTCAGCTGTCTTCTGTGTTATTCTTCAGCTCTTGTCTTGTGGTAAGTGAAACATTGTCTCGTGTGGAATTTTTAATAACTAGTCTGTGTCAGCATCAAAAGTGTGCTAGAATGGAGCTGAGAAGAAAAATCGTTTACAGCCAGTCTGCAGTTAAAACTTTGATGCATAATTGTTCACAGTGAATAGGATTTGCTCTTGCAAGCCTTTTTATAAAGCACATGTCTAGATATTATCTGTACCAAGGAGCACCACATAATAAGATGCTGTCACTTTTTTTCTAGTAAAGTGATTGTGAACATATAAATAAAAGTTAGAAAACATGGTATGTGTTTTGCTGGGTGACTAACCTATGCACAGTTCAGGAATGAGTCTGATGGGGATGAAGCCTGAACATGCCTCTATAAAAAAGACAATGAAGTGAATGATTCTTTGAGAAGCAGCCACTAGCATACTAGTGGCGAATAAGTGGGGTTACATATTTTTTCTTACCATATTTGCTATTTACTTTATTTCTCAGATACACCACAGGCTTCAATGAAGCAATAAAAGAATATTCATCAGCAAAAGCAGTTATAGGAGCTCTGTTTCGTAGAATCAGAGTATAATAAAGCATGTTGGAAGGACTTTTCTAGGTCATTTAGGCCAACACCCTTCTCAAGGTAGGGCTGCCATTCAGGACCTTCTTCAGTCAAGTCTTGAAGCTCCACAAGGATGGAGATTCTCCAGACTTTCTGAGCAAGCTGTTCCACAGTTTATCACTGTCATGGTGATAAATTTTCGTTATATCAGTATGGGATTTCCCTTGAGGCAGCTTGTGTCTGTTGCTTTTTGTACTCTCACTGCAAATCCCAAGGAGAGTCTGCTCTGTCTTCACTATAGCTTTTCATTTGGTATCTGAAGACAACCATAACATTTCCTCCTTTTCCTTTTCTTTCTAAAGCTGAACAAGTCTCAAAATGTCCAAAATCTCAATTTGAGTATACAACATATACATGCTTGGTCCTCAAATCTGCTACTTGCTTCCTAAGAGAGGCAAGCTAGGGCTTGAGATCAAAACCAAACATAATAATACTTGGGGTCTGTAAGAAGTCAGTACAGTGCAGAAGTCACTGGGCAGCTATGCAAGTAACAGTAGTATTTTCAGAAAAGAACATAAACTTCTCTGAGAAGTTGCTTGCTGTCTGGGTGTGACATAAAGTTCCTAAGGATGATTCTTCCATGAGTGGCTTTTTGCAGACACAAAAAGTTGCCAGTTGTACTTTGTTTTGTAGAGAGTGGATTGACTCCAAAGGGCATTCAAGTGCTCAGTGCAGAATAGGAAAATGAATAAATGAATGGTCAAGCAGAAGGTGCATCACAGGGCAGCAAATGACAATGGCTACTACAGGTAAGAAGCTACAAGGTGCCAGATACTGAATTCCAATCTGAATTTCAGATTGAGGCATGTATTTATTATGGGGACAAAAAAAAAAAAAAAAAAAAGTATATATTTCATGATCTGAGCCTTCCCTCACGAAAAGATTTCCGAATCTGAACATAGAGCAGTAGGAGGCTGCTCTGACATCTATCTCTTTACATTAAAGACTTCCTGATGAAGCTTTCTTCGTGGTTCATCCTGAACCTTACATTGTCCAGTACTATCCATAGCAATTTTACCAGTTGTTTGAAGAAATGCAGGTATTCAAATCAAATGCTGCATGTCAGCAAAAAAACCCATGCTATATATATAGCATAATCTGAACCATAGCAGTTTGTTCCAACCCCCAAAAAAAATTAAAAATAAGAACACATAGCAGTGACATTTTGAGATTTATGAAGCTAAAGTTAGTTGCCACTGATGTGGAAAGGCAAAAAACTATGAATAATTTTTCTATGACAGACTGCCCAATGAAATTCAGAAAGTAACAAACAACATTGCTTGCTATTCAGTGCTAAGGAATTCAACACTGAAATTTGTACAGTAAGTAGCCTATAATTTGCACCTCTTATATGTCTAAAAGGAGTTTTCACTGGACAAATATCATGTATTACATTATACGTTTAATGGCATCTTTTTTCTAACTTCTGTATTGAGGTAATAACACAGCACATGGGCTGCTTCTCTTGATTCTGTTTGGATATATCTATACAATTATCATGTTCTTCCTGAGTTCTGTCCTGCTTACACATTTGCATGTACATATGCGTAAAACTCATTCTTTATTCTTATTTGTTTCTCCATTTGGTTTAAAATTTTGGAAGAATTCTTACTAACTCTGCAGTTATGTTTATACAGACTGTATTATGGGTAAAGAAGCACAACGTCTCCTTGAAAGTGATGATGTTAATAGGTTTTCAAACCCAGCTCTTATATATATCAAAAATCTAACATATTTTATAACATATGCACTGAATCTTTGAAGTGTGCTGGATTTGTAAACTGTATTACATAGCATAGGGTAAAAGCAGAAACAAGAAAATGAATTCAAGTTAAGAAATTATAAGTCATCCAAGCAAAATAGACCTTAATTCTTTTGTTCAACATTGAATATGATCCATGATGATCACTAACTAATTTATTACATTATTGGTCACATTCAGTTATATTCAAATTTTTCCAACCCTTATTTTGAACTTAAAAGCCATTAAGACTGAGTTTGTCTTTCTTAGGAAGGAAAAACTTTTATTGTTTTATCATAAAGTAATCAAACTTTATCATGTGCACACACAGTTGAAACAGCACAAAAGAATTTAGTATTAACTTAAATAAACTTAAGGTGGAAGTTTTTCCCTTGTGCTTTTGTCATGTACCTTGAATACTATAATGTATCTTTCAGTTTCCCAAAATCAGTAAGTACAGTTGTTTAATTTGTGTTTATCAACAATGAGGAACATTCAAAGTAATCTTGAAAAAGGGAAAGAAAAGACGTTGCTTTATAAAACCTATTGGCTTGTTTTGAGAATTACTTTCAGAAATTAGGTCGATCAGGTAAAGATTCATAACCTGCAATAAATACTGCATGTAGGAGAATATGATGGGAATGATGCCAAGCACTCCCTCGCTTCAGGTTTTTCATAGAAAAAATATACATTGAATTTTAATAAATTGTTAAGTTCATGTTTGTCCAAATACATTTTCTACTTTTCTTATTCACAGTTAAACAGAAAAGACATACCCCCTAGCCAGGTTAAAAGTCAAATATAGTTGCAAATGCAAAGTATGAAATACCATTAGGAGTTCATAAAGCCGCATTTTAAAAAAGAGGATTTTAAGATATTAATTATGCTCTCTTCCCAAGGAGCAGGTGATTTGGATTCCACAGACCTGATATATGCAGATGGGTGTCTGGGACTCTGCTCCAAAGTGAAGATAGTGGCATTGGATAAGCTACCACAAAAGGTAATTGATGGAGAACACTTCCAGTCTTGGTAAGCTCAAGTCTAATGTTGCCTTTCTTTTAGTGCTTACAAGGAGATGAAATGTGGAAAGTCAGAGCCTGAGGAAGGTAAAAGCAGACGTACCCAGGCAGTCACATCTGGGAAACCACAGTGACAGGAAGGCGTTATGAAAGAGAAGCATGTCTGATTAATGAGGAGAGAGGTAAAGAAAAGAAAAAAACCAAACAACTGACAACTGAAATACAAAACAGATAAAACAGTTCAAAGGAGAGTTCAAAGTACAATGAAAACTGTGGTGAATGGCAAAATTATTTTGTGAAAAAAAAAAAGTCCACTGCTAATTTGTCCTTCTCCTGAGGAGAGCTGTCAGGATTCTATGAAAAGAAGTTCTTCAACAAAAGACAATACGAACAGTCTCACTTGGATAGCTGGGATGCACTGTAGGTCAAAGTAATATGATTTACAAAACTCAAAGGGGTAATATTGACTTACAAAGCAGCAGGCTAAAGGTCACTTAATTAAATTAATAGACCACCCAGGATTCAGAGAGAATTGTGAAACACAAATGAAAACCTGGAGGGTCCTCTTACCAATAGTGATTAAAATATGTGAAAAACAGATACTTTATTTTTTTTCCTAGAAAAAAAAAACCAAAACAAAACAAAACCCTAAAACTTTGTCATTTTAATGTTTTTCCCCTTTTGATAAAGAAGCATGGTACCCCTCCTCTTTGCGTGACATATTATGTCCTCAAATGTTTGTTTCCCATATTAGTCATTGCCGGATAAGTGTTTCAGCAAAATTCAATAGATGCCTCTACATTAGCATCTGAGTTTCAATCAAGAGTGCACTTATGAAATCAACCCCATGGTGCACCTCACTTACCCTGCTTTAGTTCACATCGCAAAACTGTCTTGAAGCATGTTAACTGGATTTCTTTGGGGTGAAAGTAAGATGGAAAATACATCCCAAGTGTTCATCTAATGAGCTCCAGCTGCTAACAAGCATCCAGGCTGTGCCACTGGACTAGAGGTGGTCTGCAGTGAAACCCTCTGAAATGCATTTGGCATGGGCATCATTCCTCAGCACCAACTGTTGTGCCACACAAATCTGCTCCCACTGGGCTTCAGTTATTTCCTAATACAGCTATACCCTTTGTGTTCACAGAGGCAGCCACATATAATGGATAAATGTTAGTATTTGAAGTTTTATATCATGGGCACTGAAAGCAAATTAAAGGTCTTTGCTGAGACAGAAAGGAAAAAAATCAAGTTAAGGCTATGTGGAACTGGTGACTTTAGACATCTCATTGTTTGATTGAAAATAAGTCATATAGACTGAGAGACAGATAAATAACCGAACCGGAATAAAATATTTCTATCTTGTGAACGTTTTTAAATCTGATATGTGAATAGATTATTACCTGATCTTTAATATCAGTATATTTCACACTGTATTTGCTTAAGCTTACTGTTGCCATAGTATTTATCCAGATGTTTTTAAAAGGGATTGACTGGCATCAAGGCAATAATCAGGCAAAACAAAGAAAGGAAGAATGATGTATGTTCAAGTTAAAGATTTTCTGGTTGCTCTGTCTGCATACTTTTACTCGCACTAGATTTTTCCTTCACACAAATATTGAAAACTGTCAGGGCTTATTCTGACAGATGGCAGCTTTTTCACTCTTTAAGCACCAAAGCAATCCTTGCATTGGTTACTGTCTCTCTTGTATTGTGAGAAACACTCAAAGCAAACTTGTGCCTGGGTGAACAGGGTAATAACTATCTTTCTAGCATTTTCTATGTATTTGATTAATATCTCCAATCAAGAAACACTCACTGCTGTTATAAAGAAGTTTGTGAGTCTTATCTCTGGACTTGTGTCAGATGAAAGTTTGGAAAAGACAACAGAGTTTTAGATGTTGTTATGTCTGTTTTGCCCAGGAGGCCCTGACTTCCAATTTCAGGAAGGCAATGTTCTTCATGGATCACACTAAGGGACCATGGTTTGTCAAAGCTCCTGGGGCACATTCATATCTTTGTCTAGCCTGGCATAAGCCTGCTGTGATATAAAAGATTTCTAAAGGCCAGAGAAATGCTGATATAAGAGCTCCACAATACCCTCTCCACACAAGCACAGGGTGTATAACAAAGATACAGGGCAATGACCATGAAAACAATATACTACAGGGATCTCTGCATTGAGTACCACAATCTGTGCTTTGTGGACATCAGTACTCCTGTGCTTCAGAGAGCACATATGCACATTAATAACCAAGCTTGGATCAAAGGTACTTCTTAGTGACTTTCTTGATTATTCCCATTTACTGGGATTTGCTTCACATCTAGAGTTTGTAGTCAAAACAGGGGCTATAGATTTGCAAATTGAAACTAAACTAATCAGGATATAATGAGTATTAGTTTTCCTCTAATCCATATAGAAGTGTATTAAGGCAGCATAGTAAAAAACAGAATGCAAATATTTTGTAACACAGTGATGGCACAACCAGACACAAGTTGTAGGGGTTTTACCTAAGAATGTGAGTTATGTGATCACCACAGGAGTAAAATATGAAGCTGACATGTAGGTATTTCTGTACCTCTACCTATATCTGTATCTGTATTTATATCTATCTATATCATCTATCTGCCTATGCCTATATCTATGTCAGCCCCTGTATCTAAATGAAAATACGTATTTGTTATGGAAGCAATATGTTTTCCTGTTTGCCTATAGGAGGTGAAATATATCCTCAGCATCACCTATTTCACATTAGAGCTCTGCTCCTATTCGTGCAGACGCAGTGCTAATGGATTTATTCTTTGCTCCAGTAGAGTGATGTAGACACCATGCAGACCCTACTAAGTTTCGCATAATTACCTTTTTTCAGTATGTTTTTCATAATCAAAGTTCCGTTATTTCCTCTTTAGGAATTGTTCATAGAAAAAAGCAAAAAAGAAGAAATAAGTTTGGAGAAGTGCCTAACTGATTGCATTGGGAGCAATAGACTACAGCAAGCATTTTAGAAGTTAATATGAATTTTATTGGGAATTTTTCATCAAAGGCACTTGAGGGCCAGGAAGTTGAATTTGGCTTCATTGTTTGAATTAGCTACATTATGAAAGCTAACTGCAAATAACCTTTCAAAGTTGCTTGCCAAAAATTCCTAGGTCTGCTGTAATGTAAAACCTGTACAGAGATATATTGAAAACACAAACAGTTTTATACCTAGATAAATCACCTCAGGGAGAAAATTAAGGAAGTAAAGATCTTCTAGTAGGAATATCAATTATTCATAGTGGTACCACCAATGAGGAGGTCTAGTTAAATGCAGATGACACAGCAGGATGGGGGGGAATGAGATTTACTGAAATATACGGAAATTTGAGTGTTTAGGCTGATGTTCATGAAGGGATGCTGGTATGATTAATAAGTGGGATTTGCAGTGCTGAATTTGTCCCTTCTATTCTTAGTGTTTTGCATGGGGAAGAGGCTGGTTGTTAGGAAAGGTAATTTGAGTTACCTAATACACTGACCCCTGGGATCCTTCAGTTCACCACTAAGACATGCCAGAAATGAGGATGTGTTTTACAAGTCTGCATGAACTCAGGTTTCTTTTGCTGACCTATGGTTAAGTACCTTGCAAAATCTTATGCTTTCAGAGTATGAAGCCAGTTCCTGCACTGAGGTATCCATTTGTTTTTCCTGAATTGTTTCTGCAACATACTGGAGGCAGTGATTGAAGCAGAAGACTGAGTTGTTCAGGACTCATTGAATAACAACCTTCTGTGTGATCTCTTGGAGAAAAGACCACATTACATTCACTTACGGACCTCTAGGGATGCTGAACACCTTTTTGTCTTCTGTTTAATATCAGTTAGGATGATATTAACAGCATCTATAGCTAACCAATATATGATACGGTAAAATGTGCAATGTATGCAACAATTCCCTGACCATACAGAGAATTTTTTTTAAAGTCTCAACGTGTTTTTGCATTTATTTAATGTTATAGTATATGTCTCTATATCAGTATTTATTAGAAGGTGGATTTGAAATGAAATAATTTTTCTTCTTAAAAGAAGTATTACAATTTTTTTTAAATTATATCTATGATAAGAGTAATTCTAATACAAGGCGTTTTTTCTTTAAAAATCTTCAAAGCAGTAATTCTGGTTTTTTTTTGGTTTAATAAAAAGGTTGTTCCAACATTCTTTAAAAAAATAATCACAGAGTTCCTCAATTAATAGAAATATTTTATGTTTAAATTGACTTTCATACATTTGTAAGCAATTTTTAAATTTTTTTTTTTATTTATTTTTTTTATTTCCTGAGGATTTTCAGGGCTTCAAGTACAGTTGCTGCCCAGTTGGTCCCTTGGTTATCCAGAGCCTGTGGCAATCTGTCTGCCTCTCCGTCTTCTGTTGAGACACTGTTGCTCAGAACTTTCATGGCTTTCTGCTGCTTCCACAAAACAGTCAATTTTTGCTGAGCCAATGAACCCTGCATCAGCTCCCCAGTCCATCTCTGGGAGGAGCTGTGAAATGAGCCATAACCAAAATACAGCCACTTGGCTGTGGCTGAAGGTTCAGTTAAGCGTTTGTCATGCTTATAAAATGAATCTGTTTTCATATGGATATATTTAGAGATTTGTGTGTATGGATGCATGTAATGTGTGTGTGTGTGTGTATAAAATTGTATTTATAGGACAGAGAAGAAGAAGATCTTAGAGTCTTAAACAGTCTCAAACAGTCTTATACTATTGTATAATTTACAGAATTTCTGTGATCCTAGGAACTTCATCCGTAATTCAGCGTAACAACTACTTATAAAAGACTGGGTGCAAAGCAAAATCCCTAACTGCTAATGTTTAGATGTGCCATCCTGAAAAAATAGGAAATTAACTCTGATATAGTCATAAATAAATGGAGTTTCTTAAAGCTATATTCCCAAAGGGACAAGATTAAGGCCTAAGGATAATATTTATCATGGCTGGAGCTGGTGGGAGAAAACAGAAGTTTCCTAAGAGTATACTTAATTGACCCAATAATTCATTTCACAAAATCAGTAAACAAAAAGTCAGTAAACAAAATTATACATGTATGATCTACTACCCTCCAAGCACCAAGCTGAAAATAACCTCTAGCATTAATTGAAGAGAAGGAAAAATTATCATAATAAATTGTATTAATTTTCCATATTTATTTGCATTTTTATATTTATCTGTTGTAGAAAACATTCTGCTTTGTGTATACAACTTCTGTCACCCATAAAGAAAATACTGTGGGCTGTGTTACAGTCAACAATATTCTGTCAGAATTCCCATTACAAACACGTATTTCCCAGAGGAACCTAATGTATGTATAAGAGATATTAATTATAGGGGAAGATGCATCTGCAGAAAGATACCAGCTCTCCAGTGTAACTTCAGAATGACAATTTTGTCACTTAGAAGCTAAATGCAGAGAAATGGATCATGGTGAATTTGACGAAGCATCATGTCATAGTAATCACCACTTTTGTGGTGTTAGACCCTATACAATCAGGACTTGAAAAAAGATGCCATAGTTAAAGCTATTATTGTTTGGCCCCAAATCTTTTTATTGTCTGTATAAGTTATTTAGGGAAATTTTGTGGATTTTGGGAGTACTTTTAATGAAAGATGTTCAGTGCAATGAATTTAGAAATTACAATTTTGGGACCAGTTTGGTTATGTGATGTACTATTTTATGGAGGATGAATGTTTCTACTTTAAACAGGGATTATTTTTACTATTTAAATCTTTCTGACAGGCAGTGGCATCAGTTATTCTTACTGAATGTGGTCACTGCCATTTATTTTTCCTGGCTTTTCTTGCAGTTTAGAGCTCAGGCTGCATGTTTTACACAGCTCAGCATTGACAATTAGACACTTACAGCAATCAAATTTTTTTTTAAAAAACCTCAGCATTCAGTAAAATAGGAAAGCTGGAGACCATTTTTTGTTTCTTTTTTGGCTACAAATATCCATTCGTAAATCTCCTGTCCCTGTGCTCCTTCACTGCAATGTAGAGTTTGAGTGAAGTAAGTTCCACACATTGAGTTCCTTTTTTTTAATCTAGTACTCTGGTTACTAATACATTCTCCCTGACTTTATATCTTCTCTGTTCTCAGCATAACTTTCTATATGTCTGTGTGCATATATACACATACAGTCTCCCACACCCTAAGAAACATTCCTATGTATTAGGCTTGTGCCGATGTGTTCTTTGGTTCCTTCCAGCCCAAATGTGTCACTCTTCTGTAGATACAAATACGGCATTTGTACAAAGGTCTTAAAGGTTCCCATCTTTGTGTGCACTAACCAGTGAGTGCACTTTCCATTATGCTTCAGGACAAATGTGGGTCCCTGGCTCATGATTATTACCTTTGCTAATACAGATAGGTAAAAATAAAAATAAAAAAAGAGATTATGACTCCATGCTGGCATCAGCATTAGTAGACAAAGTCAATAGGAAAGGGGTGAAGTACTCTCCGTGAAGGAAGTGGTTCTGTGTCATCAACAAAATTGTAACACAGCTAATATCTGCTGTAACAAGCCCTTCTTTTAGTCAGCTGTGAGCTAGTGAGCCCAAGCTTGCTCAATTTTTGGCAATGACCATTATCACTTAGCTTTTTTTCAGTATGCACACTAACATTACGTATTAAGAGCTAGAAAAATAAGATCTAAAGAGAAATCACCATGAATTGTTAATTCTGGTAATCAAAGTCTTCTGTTCTCTCTCCCTATCCCTGAAACTCAGCCTGGTGGTATGTCTTTCAATTAAGTTGAAATACTGAAGTGTTCTTCAGGCATTAGAAGCTGAGGAAATGTTAATCCTGTTCACTCTCCCTATAAATTTCTGAAAGTTAAGAGCAAAATGGTCTTATCTTCAGATTAACAGAAGGATAATTGACAGCTTCTATAATTAAAACCAATTGAAGCAGATCATTATCCAGTCCCCCAAAAAAAGAAAACAAAGAATAGCGGAATACTCAGAAAAGTATAAAGCACTTTATCTTGACCTATCCTTTAAAAAACCCCATATAAATGTAAGTATGAAAAGTTATATATATATGTATGTATGCGTATATGTTCTGCCCATAAATTAGAGGATTTGTTACTTACGAAGCAAGGGTAGAGAAACAAGATCGCTAAAAACTGTTGTGCATACAAATCATAGTATTCTATTCATCAGTTGGACAGCTAGAAGTGACTAGAGATCTTAAAGCTAATCATCCAAGGTACCCTAAGGCAGCTGTGTCAGCTCTCTCCTTAGCTGATGGAGAGAGATGAGTACCTCCAAAGGACAATTCATCTTTGTTGCTTGTTTCGGGATGAGATGAATCACCTCCAGGAACTACCCAAGAGATCTCCACCAACTACACAGAGAGCTCTGATGACTAAGTTTGGTGGCTAAAGTTATGTGAGAGGAATGGCTCTCTCTCAAGGGGTTGCTGACTTTGATATCTATTTAATTGTACCTCACATAGAAACTGTTCTAACAAGTCATATATTATAAAGACAACAACTCCCAGAAGTCACTATTCATATGGTTTGCAACTAGACTTGGAACAGTACAGAACCAATTGGCATATGAATTGTGACCTTTTCAAATGATAGAAGCAAGTGACTCCTAAAAGAACATTAGTGAAGGAATCAAATGTGACTATAATGTACTAGAAGAACAATTCAACACACTTGCTTTGCTCTTACTAAGGTTTATTGAGTGCTCAGGTAACCAAATTAGCTTTATATTTGCATTTTTATTAGAGAAGATGACATTGAAAGCAAACTTCTGTGTAACCCACAAGTGTTTCATTGAATTATTTTCTTCTTACATCTATTGTGTGCAACCCATTTAACACCAGACAGCAACTTGGCAACATTTCTCTCTCAGTATGGGTGAAAGTTTTGAGCAGTGCAGTATTTATATATAGGTACTGAATGCCTTGTTCAGAAGTTAGGGAGGCTTTCTCATATACAAGCTCATTTCCATTTTCTCAATCTCTTTTTCCCATTGATGGCCCCACAGGGTGGCTTTTTGCAAGCATTAGAGAGCTTACACCAAATACACCATTTTTAAGATGTCAAGCAGATTATATTATTCATTCACCCATGAGTATTTTGATGGTATCTGTGTGTACTTTGCCGGATGAGCTATTTCAGACTCTACTCATCTCTACTTATAAGGCATCTCCAACAGTTCTCATCTGATTCATTTGTACTCTGTGAATTGGTACATGGAAGCAACAATATATCCCTCCTCTACTTCCAAAAGTTTGCAGTACAACAGACAAAAGAGGAAAAGACGAGCAAGCACATCAAAAGCAATGTTTTTGTATGTAAGTCCCTATTTGAAAGGAAAAAGTAGTATAGCAGTTCTGGTCCAACTCCTGTGACCCAGCTTGTCCCACTAGTCTTTGGATAAAGCTGGGCTGGCTTTGCTGTTCAGGTTATAGAGTCCAACCGTCTGATCCAGGCAGTCCTTGCTTAAATCCCATGAATGCAGCTGCTTGTCTGTTCACGCATGCCATGCAATGCCTCTTCACAGACCTGTGTCTTCTTTCTGGTATGGCTTCATCTTGTGGAGTCCACTTCAAGGGATTTTCAAAGAGGGCAAAATGATGAAAACAGTATTTTGGAGAAAGCCCCAGGTGCAGTGACAGCTGCTAGGCAAGCTGCAGCTCCTGCCCTAACCTTTTCTCCATCTGTAGCATGCCTATTTTTAGAAAGCCATAATTCTCCATTTCCCCTTCAATCACAGAAATATGTCATTGCACAATTCAACTTAAATACACAGCCTTAGCTCACAGGGTAGATCTACAAAGTGTAGATAGTACAGATCCTGTATTCTTCTAGTGGGTCATAGGCAGGTTTCTTTGCTGATGGTCCCAAAAGACTTCCAGATCCACATGAAAGCTTGTTGCCTGCTGTACTCCTCTACCCCTCTTACTGTAAGGCACTCCCAGAGCAGTGCTCTTCCATGAGTAACAAGCACAAGCCACACAGCAGGATCTCTCTCTTCCCAAACACCTGCACCACACAACATGCCTCATGCTTGCCCCACTCATGTTGCAGACAGAAACCCTCCCCACCCCACCTCTTCCATTTGTGGCACAGCAGTACTCATGGCCTGCTTCCCCCCCACAAACACTTCTCAAACACACACAGTCCTTCCCAGGCATTCAGTGCTGGCATTAATGTGTCATGGAGCACTTCTAACTTGCATCCGAAATATCTTTTCCATATTGGTACTCTTGGAAGGGGATCCCAGAACAACAAAACATGGCTAAAGTTGGAAGGAGCCTCTTGAGGTCCCCTGCTCAAGCAAGGTCAGCTAAAACAAGTTGTCCAGGTCTGAGCCTAGTCTGGTTTCAAGTATCTCCAAGGATGGACTCCAAAACTACTCTGGGCAACCTGTGCCAGTATTTACCACTCTTATGATGAAAAAGTGTTTTCTTGTGCTCAGATGACACAGACCACTCAGACAATGTGATCCAGAGGTAAGCAAGAGTCAGGAAACAGCTGGATGCATAATTTTTAGTTTTATATATTTTTGCTGCCTCCGACGTAGATATTTATGCCATTCACATTCACACTAGCCAACCTTAAGAGTCAATGGAAAGAAACAGGCAGAAAAGTGATTCATGAGACCTCTGATTATGCCCCAGAAATGCCTACTTCTTTCCACAAGCTTGAAGTTTGGAGGGAAGTTTGAAGGACTTAAAGGGACTTGAAACAGCTCTGATGTAGCCACTCTTTCGTACATTTTCTGATAGCTAGAGATCAAAGGAAACTTAGCCAAGTTTTTTCAACAAATAAGCATCTTCTATTTGGATCAAGCTCTGAAATTTTTATGCACTAAAGTAAGTCTTATTTTCAGATAGAAAAGCACTTAAGCCCTGTGCTTTACAGAAAAAATCATTTTATTTCAAAACAGTAGGTAAAGGCTTTTCTGTATAATTTGTGGAAAAACTACAGCTCTAACCCTACTTTGTAGCAAAGATCTGTTATTTGGGTATTCCCATGAAA
>NW_009920230.1:0-7483 GCF_000696875.1 Nestor notabilis | reverse complement strand
GAGTGTGAAGAAAACATGTATTAGGTTTTCTGGCAAATTACAAAAGAATACTATATTTGATAATTAATCCTACAGTTTCACCAGGAAAAATGAAAATACATTCTTGTCCGTATATTTCTACACTTAGCAATGTACGATACTTGCTTCTTTTTCTGATTGTTCACCAAAGGATAAATTTAAAAATGTCATTATTTTGCAATGGGTGCTCTGTGTTGTGTGAATTAGTGACGTTTGACAAGGATTTTTTTCATGAGAACTGCAGGAGAAGGAAGGATGTGTGAGTCAGAGAAGTCAGAATAAAATCAAAGTCTAATTTTGGCAGATGAAGAGAATCTTGAGAAACACTTCATCTTCAAGCTGTGCACAAATGATAGATACAGTGCATGATAAATGCATTTAGAATAATCTAATATTTAAAAATTCATGAATTAAGAGTCATTTGCTGTTCACACATTTTAAGTATGAAATATTGATACACAGAGTTTTCATTAAGACTGTCCTTACATGATTCAGGCTTTCAAACATTCAATTCTTCTAAATGGTTCCATGTCATTTATGCTGTAAATGCAATACTAATCCTGCTGAAGAGTGAATACAATTACATCCTCACATCTGGAGCCGTCAATATCCCCCTGGCAATAAGTTCTGCAGTGCAAAATCTGCTAATTCTGGCCAAGATGAGCTCTGGCATGTGCTCCAAGACCCAGGCAGGCCAAAGAGCTTCCTGCAGAGCTAGCAGAGTTTGCCATGCAGTTCTTTAGAGCAACCTCAAACAAGCTGTTCTGTCAGCATAGGAAATAGCAACACTTATGTCCCAGCATCTTCCTGACTTCTAGATGAGTTCTCTGCATCTAATGGGATACAGAGATTACAGTCTAATTAAGGCTTTCTTACTCTTTGAGACTTGCATTAGTGTCCTCATTATTGATATTCTATAGAGAGCTGGATCTCCCTTAGCTTGTCAAATATACCCATATCCTGTTTTCAGGAAACTTGTGGGGATGCAATTTCTCCACCATCTCTCTTGTTGTCAGATTTAGAAGTGGAATCAGGAAGTGCTCAGAAGGATGGGAGAGGGGCTGGGTTTAATTTTTTTATTGAGAGGTTGAGGGGATGGAAAGTGGGTACTGACTTACGTGTTTGCATATAGATTGCACATATATGTAGATATATATAAGCATGCATGTATGGCTCAGAAGCCAGACTCTTTTAGGCTGTCAAGCTAAAATTGCATGCTGAGAAGGGGTGAAGGCTGAGTTAAACATAGGGGCTTGTCTGAAATTCTTTGTCTCTCCAGAGCACGGGCTACTGCTACACACTTGAACCCAAACTCAACTAAAGTCATACACACAATTTTCTGAGAAAGCTGAGCAAAATTTCTCACATGCTGCAGCAGTGAAGCTTGTCTTTTCGTATCAGTAGCCTAAGGCTTGAGGTCTGGGTCCATGTCTCAAAGATGGAGTTCAAATCTGTCACTTTCCTTCGGCGGGTAGCTAAGAAATGCCAAAAAGCAAGCTGCATTTGTGTGGGCAGACTGGGCAGGACAGGGGGGTGGCATCACCACTCCTGATGTGGTGGTAAGGTTGTTCAGAAGGAAAGGAAACATGTCTGGTGTTGGGTGAGATGATGACAGACTGTAGCAGAGTTCTTCAGCCATGCAGAAGACTTGGTTTCTTTCTCATGGAAATATCTGCTTCAATGAGAGCTGATGTATCAGTAACATCCTCCAATGCCATTTGACTTTCACAGATAAAAGAGAAGAACTTTTTGCTAGAAAAACATTTTTGTTGCATGGGTCAAACAGAACTTGAGGTCAGAGGGTTAATTCTGACATGATTCCACGGGCCTAATGCTGTTTTATTATCCCCAGAGTCAGCAAGAGTTCTTTCTACAAAAGCCTTGAGCACATCGATAAATCAGCTCCAATTGCATTGTCTTCATTTGTATGCATACTTTGCTTTGTGCTTGCAGGCACAGCTTTCTTGAAGAATGGTTGGGTGGTTTCTGTGTGAGGGGAGGAGAAGCAGGATGGATGAGATGAAGGAGAATGAAGGTACTTCTCAGCCTTTCCATGTAGAAGAGCTAAAACAGAAACACTTGAAAGTACTTGATGTTCCTCAGAAAAAAAAAAAGATCAATGGGTTCCCCACCTGTTATGAAACAATGACAGAAGTTTCACACTGCTGACCTTTATACCCTCTTTCTACCCATCTTATTAATTAATTAATTGTTTAATGTGTCTCACTTAGAATAGGTTATGCCTTTAACATGGTTTCAATGAACAGAGGGTTTTCTATGTTGTGTCCATGCCTCCATGTTTACACAAGCTCTACTTGTTCACAAAAACAACTCTTCATGCCTGTGCAGGTGCTGAATTTGGTTCATAAGAAGTACATGTAAAATAAGGAGGTCTCTATATCTCATCCCAAAATCTTAGGAACAAAGTCTGAAAGGGGAACTTTTCCCTCAAAGAGACTTTCTAGGAAAAATAATGAGAATTTAAACATCTTTTCCTTAAATTAAATTTTCGAGATCTGATTGTTGTTGCATGCTGAGATAAGTAGCTCTTTGCTGACTATATGTGGAGCTGAGGGAGATGAGAACATGAGAGGATTTAGGGTGCAGAAAGAAAAAAGTGTCTAAATCTCACTGAAATCATAGGGTAAATGCCCCTAAACTGCAGTGTGATGTTAAACAGAACTCTAAATCATAATATTCATCATGTCATATTTAATGGATTATGCAATTAAGAACAGAAAATTCTCCTGTGTAATTCTGAGGAAAAATACCCCGTGTCATAGACAGTGACTCTCTAGACAGATTGAGTTTTAGGTCTCCAGATTTGTAGCACAAGATTGCTCAATTACATACATCATCATGCTAACTTTCATAAAAAGCAAGGCACAGCAAAAAATATGCTTCAGTCTCATTTTAATATTTTACCATGTTAATTTCAATATATAAGACTAATTTATGATCATTTTACCACTTAGGGGCCATCTGTTTTTAATTTAATCCTAGAAATTAAGCACAAAAGCTAAATTAGACACAGTTGGTAAAGTAATTCTTGGTTAATTGTTAAGCAGACATGAAGGCACATAAATGAGAAACTTTCAGTGTAACAGCTATCTAAGATTTGAAAACCAAGGTTATATCCTAACTAAATGCAATTTCCTCTTACAATGGACTCATGACATGTAGAAAGAAACTGGGGTTTGATCCACAACAGGCTTATATTCTGAAGAGAGATGTTTTCATATAACTTTAGTTAAAAATTATAAACTTTATTGGAAAATAAGTTCAATTAGAATTCTAAGGTCTCTCACCTCTTTAATTTTAAAATTGGAAGACTATAATGTAAATTGATTTGATATCACATTCCTTACAGGATAAATTTGAATTTCTATATCAACATTAATTGGGACTGTCACCCAGGTGACTAACAAGGGGAGAATTTCCCAGGAAAAGTTAAAATCCTGAAGGATTCTTTTCTTGTAGTATAAGCAAGTCATATTGACCGTTTGTCTGCTATTATTAAAAAATTATTTTTCAACGACTTTATGACCAATAAAAATAACTTCCTTTAATAAAAATAAAGGAATGGTAGTTTTGTGGGGAGCACTAGAGATGAACAAATAATATGCAATTAATTTAAGTAGAAAAAATCACTTTACCCATATATAAATCTAAATATGGCAGTAAACAAAAAACCCCCAACAAACCGTAGCCTGAAGAATAACTATTTCTATATCAGTATTAGTGAATTTAAATAAAGTATTTCAATGAGATACTTTAAAAATTCTTTTTAATAAAATATTAATTTACTTAGATGCCTGACATATTACTACATGGAAGTTTCTGAAGCAACTAAGAAAAACAATGTCTTGCTTTTACCAAAGGAGCAACTCTACTATTTTGATGATTTTTGCAGAATTTTCCTGAAATCATCAGCTATTTTTTGATTTATTATAAGATTGTTTCAATGGAGAAATATTATGGAAAAAGCTCATGAAGTAAATGTAATAGCTCTCAAAATGCAGCATTGCCTGCAGACTACAGAACAATTTTTCACTCTCCTTTAAAATTGTTTTTTCAAGGTAGAAAATTAAATTTTGTGCTCCTCTGTTCTCACAGGAAACAGAAACGTAGAACACAAAGTGAGGCATACATAAATGTTTACATTATCTAAAGTTCGTCCAAATTTATTATTATCTTGTAAAAATAATCCTGACAATACAACAGTGGATGAAAATCTTCAAGCTGAAACTATTACGCATTTACAAATAATTTCCACCAGATGGCACGAGGAAACAAATTTCAGTTCAAGCTTAACATAAACCATTCAGTGGTATTAACACGCGGGCTGGGGGTAGGGAGAAACAACAGGAAAACTTTAGGTTCGTAGGTATAGGAAGTTAGTCTCATCTCACTAAGAAGCTGAAGGCAGATATTATAAACCCTTTATTCATAAACAGAAGCGGAAAAAAATCCTCAGAAACTTGTTCATTTTGGTGTGGTTTTGAGAGAACTTTCAGGTATCTTTACCGTATATTTGGTAAATATGTGTACCCTGACCTACGCTCAATGGAAAGATAGGTTACGTTTCACTATGAGAAATGAAATCCATCATCTGTTAAAATATTAACACTGAATGTCACAGAAAAATGTAAAATACATATGAGAATTCTTTTGACAGGTCTTTCATCCTTTTCTCTCACTTCAAGAATGAAGCCAACTAACCTCTGCCCTTAAATCAATGCTTGAAACCCTCAAAGCTTAAGAGACCCCGATCTACACATGGATCCTCAACATCGTGGGTTTTTTTTCTCTGCTTTAATAGCTCAGAGATATTTGGTCTTTTTATGCAAAGAAATTAGGATACTCTCTGTTTCTACCTATATCAGAATAATTATTATTCATTTATTCTTTCATTCATTCTCATTGGGCTTATAGTTCTCTACCAAAGTAAAACCCTTGGTGGATTAAATCCTTTATGTTTGTGGGTTGTGTAAATTCTACAGATGTCCTTATCTAGTGATAAGGACATAAATAGAATAATATTGTATACATCTCAGCCTCCAGCAGTGGCAATCAGATTTTTTGCCTTCTCTTACGTAACATGCTCCTGCTGGTATGTGGAGGGAGAGGAAAGGGATTGGGAACATCAGTAAATTACAAGGAGAATTATTTAAATGCAAATTAAAAGTGGATGCACACACGTACACAGTATCGTACACAGCTTGTTCTGAAGAGTTTCCTGGGATTGCTTATTAGTCTTCAAATGTCACCACACATGCTGTTTTCATGGATGTGTCAAGCTATCAGCTGGATGTGGCTGGAGCAGCAGTTGCAACTTCAAATGTATTGTTCCCCTCTGATCACCCTAATTATACAAGCAAAAGGGTCAGGCTGCAGTAACTTCATTTGCACTTTAGTCCCCATGTGGTGCCATCTCCCCAGTGCAAAGAGAGCTGGTGTCCAGCTGTGTCAGGGGATCACAATCTGGCTCCCTGGTGCCAGCCAGACGTAAAAGGCACTTCAGCAGTGCTGCCAGCTGGGCTTATTTAAACCCAGCATTTCCTGCCAAGCTTAACAACATAAAGTTCAAAACAGCCTTTTATGAACTCTTTTGGGTCCTGCTATTCTCTGATCGAAGCATGGTAGGTAGTACTGAGAGCCCTCCCTGAACTATGAGCAGTTCTCAAATCCTTCATGGAGTGGTTAGTACCTTATTCATACCTTATTGCCCTTCCTGGTACCAGTGAAAATCAACAGGGCTGTTTGCAGAGCTAAGGCACCACCCTTTAAATACAAGGTAGTGTCACCTAGACTTCAATCAGTTAAAATCTCTGGTCCAGTGTGTCCTTTTGGAAATATATAATGCAGCCTTCCCCTAGGAGGCTTCTGGGGAAATGAACAATTGTTTCTCTAGTTGAAAGCTGGAATTACAAACATACATGGTTTGAAGGTACAAAATGTTCTTGTCAGAAACAATCAAACATAAATCTGAATTTTTAGAGATTTTTCTCATCCCTAGATGCATGGCACAGACTATTCCACTTCAGTCCATCTGGCAGCTGAAAAACAAACAGTTAAGATCATTCATTTGTTGGAGACCAGCTGAGTATTGTAATTAGTCTTACTTGGCACTCAGAAATGTTGCATGCATTTGGTCAATTCTGGTTTAGTGAAGAGAATTTGCTTGGTAATTTTCAACTCTGTTAATCACAGAAAATATACACGCACACATGCATCTATGCATATATCACAGTTTATGTATTTCTATATACTTGAAGTTAACTAACAGGTATAATTCATAAGGTTCCTGTTTCAGAAATGCTAACTTTTGGTAGAAATTCTGATGCAAATATTGCCACTTGTTTTGTAGAATAATAAGATCAGAGCAGAAATATTTCCCAGGTTTCATTGTATAAAGAAACTTGCACATTAATGTATTGCGTGGGTAAGTCAGTATAGGAATTCATCTCTCTAACAAGTCTCTGTCATCTTTCTGGTGGCTCAGAGTGGGTTTGAAATCTTCAGAGACTGACTGGTTTCCTTTAACATGGGGGAACATCTTTATTGAGCAATTTGGAGCTGCCATTTCTAACCTCTGTTGTTCTGGCTGTCCTGTTAGAGGAAATATCTGAGCAATTGAAAGGGCTGTATCCCTGAGGTATTCTGAAATGCTGTGTGTCTATAGTGGTCCCAGTATGTCTCCAGGATACATGGTAGATGGTACAGGAAAATGACCAGAGGCTACTATTGCTCCAAAAATCATAAATGGAGAAGGGGATGTATTACTTCATTGTTTCGAAGTGATGAATTGATAAAGTGAAAAGTAAGTAACCTAATTACTTGAAAGAAAAGCAAGAATGGACTAGAGTATTTTAGTGTTCATGAATTTATATGTTCCAAGATTTCTTGTGCTTCAGTGCAGGCAGACTAACATGCACCAGTATGTGTGTAATAAGAATAGTAAAATAATGCCCAGCATTACATGAAAAATTATGAAATTTGCATTTTTCCAGGCATTTGAGAACTCCTTAAGCCCAAGTCCTAGTTACAGTTCAGGCATTTTATAATGGTGTGAGAAAATGGAGCAGTTACTTCTCTGTTTTGAGGACAGCGTGGACTGATACAATTTCCATCATCTGCTGACAGCAAGTTGCTTAGCAATTCTGAAACAGTGTAATCCAAAAAATATGTTAAGGACATTAACTGCATGCAGGAGGATGAATTTTTCTTAACAATATGAAACATCAAGCACAATTTAGAGATGGGGCTTAAAATTATCCTGCATAAACCTTAATTTATCTGTACTCTCATTTACCAACATATGGTCCAGAGTTCCCATTTCTTATTCATGAGCTTCTTCACCTCAGTCCTACCTCATTTCCTCAGCTCAGGAACTTTGTTTCCAATGATTAGCAGTGCACTGTAGATAACACATTGTCGTTGTTCAAGCCCAGCCGGCAACTTG
>NW_009920229.1:2281-7381 GCF_000696875.1 Nestor notabilis | reverse complement strand
CAGTGGATGTTAATGTTATGTCGTTGTTACAGAACTAAAACAATTATATATTTATACTTACCTTTAGAGGAGACGTGTGGCAGCACTTGTAAGCTCAGCTACCAGTGAAACTAGACTGAGTTTAAAAAGTAGGCTCTGACATACGATAACAAAGAAGCTGCGTAAAAATAGATCCTTTTAGCAAGACAGTGAGACTGTGCAATTGCGTTGTGGCACCTTAAAAGAGACTGGGTTTTAAGTTAAGAAACTAAAGAAATGTCCCTTCGTCTAATAGTTACATGGATTATTTTATTGTTGTGACATCAGATACATGATGTATAGAATTCCTGTGGATTTGGATGCAGGGACATGCAGCTGAAGACCTGTGAATGGATTATACCCCATTTCTTATTTTCATTAGACTAAGTGTTCATGTGGTGGCGGAACAGGTGCTGGAAGCACCTTTGTCAAGCAGTTAACCTTATAGCAGAGAGGAAATAATTCATGTTACTCCGTCCATTTACCTTGTACTGAATAGTTTTGCTGAGAAGGTGTTAGTCGGTATCAATAGCAACCAGCGTTGTCGCCACTTCCTGTCCTTCAGACAGGTGCTAAGAGAACTACAGAAGAAAAAACCCAGTAGATTTCAGGGACCAAAATCAGTAAAACAGTACATAGGGAAAGGAAGATGTGTTAGAAATTCAAAATGCCTGTGGTCTTTCTATCTGTTGTAATCAATCTTTAATCCTTTCATATTCTGGGAAACATTCTATCTGTATATGCTGCTACCCACCTCAGTTATCCAATTCTTTGTAGATAGATGTGTCTTATCAGATGTGATTTATTCATGCACACTGTCTAAAAAAAGAATCTTGAATAGAAGTAGTGAATCTTGAGTGGAATGGTAGGAATGTAACCTTTTCCAGCAATTTGGAAACATAAAATTAATCACTGAAGTTCTTTATACTCATTTAAGTTTCAGAGGAATACTTCTCAGGTTTTTCGGTTTTGACTTTTTTTTTTTTTTTTCTGCAAAGGGAACATAAAATGGTTTAAATTGTACATTTTACAGATAATAGGTTGATTTTAATTTAATTTTTTTAATGCATTCAGCAACTGGGGGTTATGATGACTATGAAATGTACTATGATGTTAAATTATTATTGTTCTGAAACTCTGTAAAAGAAAATATATTTGCTAACTCATGGTGAGAAAAATACATGCAAAACTCATAGTAAAAACATCAGCGGAAGTGCCCGATAGGAATGTATCAGCAGGTAGATGAGCAGGTAAGCTCATATAGAATTGTAGCATTACCATAAGCTAAAAGTGGTTGTCAACTGCAGAGTCAAATATAGATCTGTTTTAAATATATTGTTTTCTGGAGTACTTGAAGTGAACTTTTGACATCTTTTCATAGACTGAAAGCAAACTTGAAATTTTTTACTGAGCAAGAAAAAAATGTTGTAGCAGCAACACAAACCTCTGAATCACACTTGGCCTGTGTAATGACATTTAGCTATATTCAAAGCAGGAATAATCTTTTACATGAGAAAAAAGGCTTGGGAATGGAAAAAAATTATGCACTTCCTTAAAATCATGTCATATTCTTTCATGTGCCATATACCATCAGATGGGAACAGGTCATGAGTTTTAAGTCAAGGAGACTTAATTTTCCTAAGTAGGCCTATGAGTGATTGATCAGTTGTCACTACTTCTTAGGTAAAGGCTACTTAAAGGAGCAAATGCTGTCAAGATTCATCCTAGAATTAGCAGCCACGTTAATGGAGATGCAAATCAAAAAGGATGAAGAAGTTTTCTTGCCTGAGGAGATGGGCATATGAAGCATTTCTACAATAATAACCATACTTAAAAAAATGCATAAATCTTCTAGTGTGAAGATTATTTACTACTGATACCTGGGTTTTAATTTTAAAATGGTCATATTTGAAGTAGAAAATACACTTTCATTTGAGGAGAAAAAGTTTGTAAAATGAAAGGTTTCTTCCATTTTTAAAATGAAAATATTTTCTTCCATCTCTGCAGAGCTAGGGTGTGGTGATCTATTTCATCTTTGTAGGCACTGTACAATAAATAATATTGAGGAACACTGCAGTTCATTAGAGAAGCCACTGCATACTGTACATGTATAAATGATGTAGATGTTGTGAATGGACAAAAAGAAAGTTGGTTATTTCAAATACTGGTGCAGGAGTAGAGCTACATCGACTGCACAAGGCAGAATTATTTTCATAAACACATTTTAAATGCTTAGAACTAAGGCAACATACTGTACTATCAGATTATAAAAAACCTCGAGGAATGTTTCTGTTCTCAAGGGAAAACTGATCATTACTCCCCTGCTTATTAACATACATATACCTTCTTGTTTGTGCTCTCATTTGTACTATGGAAAACAACCTCTGACAGCTCATTTTCCTCCACATTTATAGCCAATGAGAAGAATTAACAGCAAGTAAGAGCTAATTTTGCTGATGTTAGGACCAAGGCACTGCCTTCTGTATACACAGCTAATTATCTCAAAATATCTTTTAATTTTTTTAAAGGGATTGATTTTGGTCTCTCTCGTCCTTTGTCCTTCTGAAGAGAACCCCAGGCATAGGGGTTCTGTGTTTCTTCTTGTATGTCAACTAGCCTGGTTGCACTGAAGGAATTCTTTGCTATTACATTTTGTCCTTTAAACCTTTTTATTTTTGGGTGTCTCTTTTTCTATTAATAGCTTGCATCAATAACACTAATATCTTGTTGCTTAGTCTTTTTAATCGCAAGAGCAGCAAAGGTGAAGCTGACAAGATTATTGGGCTTTGTAGAAAGCTTCAAGAACCCCATGGAAACCAGTTTGAAACTTTCTACATGTCCACTGTTGCTGCTTGGGAGAACTTGGAGCAGTGGCAAAACAGTCAAAAGTACTTCATGTCTTCAACTTAGAAGCTCTTTCTGCAAGTGCGGTGATGAGAAAGGACAACATTTCAACAGTAAACTTTAAGTCTTCCGAAATCATTGCCTCATTGTTTCTATCTGTCAGACAAGGATTGCCATACTCTCAAGGCTAATTAGATGAAAGATAATTCAACTTTTGCACTGCCTTTTCTCAGTTTCCATCTGAATTAACTGAATTTATTTATATAATTATTTTTATACATATTTCCTCTTCTTTTTTCTTTTTTTTTTTTTTTAAGTTCTAATGCAGTTCAAATAGTCCATGTAAATATTAAAAAATATGTAAGATTTGTAAAGAAGCTGCATCTATCCCAAGGGTCTGCTAATGATTCCAAGGTATTCAGTCTGATGCTCTAAAGAAGCATGTATTATAATGGGCACAAACTCCCCAGTTTCTGAAAATTGGTGTTTTTCACAGGGATCAATGTTTGCAGTCTCTCTGCTGAAGCCACTGTCCAAGTGTGTCATTGTGGCCATGCAGGATGACAGAGGCACCCAGATTTGGTTCCTTTTGCTAACATAGGCCCAATCTTTATCTTTGCCTTGAGCTAGTGAAAAAAATGATTGAAAAACCAGCATCTTTCTGGACATGTCCTTGTTCTGTGCTTTTCCACAAGTGAATAATGTAAATTAAGAAAAAATTCAAAAACTTTATTTCAAAAACTGTATCAACTGAAGTTATTTTTATATTTATCTGTGATACCAATGTCCATAACCACATATTTAGTTAACTTGTTGCACATAGAGACATGGATTTGATCTGTGGCAGATAAAGTGGTGGAACCACTCAAACGTGGGAAATGAATTACATACAAACTGGGAAGTAGTTTCTACTCCATATCTTCTGTGACTTCTTCTGACATCATGAAAGATGCCCATAATCTTTATTGCACACATGATATAAAACTTGAGTGCCCCGTTCCCCTTCCAAGTCTTATGTGCATTATAAAACAACAGTATATGTAACTACAAAGAACCGAGGTTGGTTCTTAGAGAGAAAAAAATCTGCCTTAGTGATCAATCCTGTAAAGTTTTGGCTTGCCTTTTTTAAACATGAACAGCAAATACTCTTATGCTTGTTCAAACACTTCAGGAATGGGGATCATAGTAACTTCTAGCCTCTATCACAAATCTACCTACAAGGTTTAGCACAGTTTAATACCATGAATATCCTAGCTTGGGGAAAAATGCGTGTTTTAAGTTTGCAGGTTGAATTGTCTCTGGACCTTCAGGGTGTGAGGTTTACCAGATTACGGTGAGGTCCCTCTGAGAGCAAAGTGATGGCTTCACACCAAATCCTCCCTAGGATTAGCTACTATACAGTTTTATGTAATGAAGAATCATCTTTTTGTTAATACAAGCTCTTACACCATGCATATCATCAGGGTACTTTCCAATAGTACACCAAACCACTTCAGTAGTGTTTGTAGCATGGGTTTTTGTTTTGTTGGGGTTTTTTTTAATTTTTTTTTTTTTTGGTTTTTTTTTTTTTTTTTCTAACTTTTGCCATAGGGAAGGGGTAGTGAATTTTTTTGGTGTTTATACTTTTAATTGCTGGGTTTTGGGGAGGATTGTTTTTTCTTTTTGCATGTGTGTTCTAATTGTGTTTCATTGTCATTGTTGCAAATGGTTTTCAATGACAGCTTTAGGAGACAAGTGTTTGCAGTGGAGAATTGTACATGTTCATACATTTTCTGCTAACAAAAGGGGAATTAAAGACATGGGCTTTCCATGTGGAATGGAAAGTGATGTTGCTGCTCTTAGCCTGTAGATGTGTAGGTTTATCAGTCTACAAAGACAGTAGAATTGGCTTCTGTGTTTTGGATAGTACTTAAATATATTGTGACTGTATCTACAACTTGTGTCTGTGCCATCTTAAAGTTCTGCTTCTTGCTTTGTTTCATTGTGACAGGAAAGTGTAAGTCTTAGTTTCATTGTATCCAAAACCATTGTGGTCCTACTAGCAATGAAAAGGAGACAGTCATGTGAATAGCAGACTTTCCACAGATGTATCTTCGAAAGGTATTGTGTAACTCCAAGGAGATTTTGAGGTGTTGCTAGCAATATATAAAACAGGGACTTGATCATGAATTCAGAGACCTAACATCTTTTGTTGCTATGAAAGAAATATGTAGCAACCTTTTTAGGCTTACGTGAGAC
>NW_009920229.1:0-2250 GCF_000696875.1 Nestor notabilis | reverse complement strand
CACTCTTTCTCTATTCTGTTTTTGAGATAAAATAGTGAGGACTCGTAACCAAACTTTTTGTTGTTTGGGGTTTTGGGTTTTTTTCTTTTTCTTTTTCCTGGTAACTTGAGGTCAAAAATAGTGATGCCTACAAAAAATGAATGTCAGAGGTAATGCTCTGTTACGTCATTTAATTTTAGTGGCTTGATGTTCATTATGAATGGTGCAGTATTATTTTTTGTAGAAGTGTGAATGAATAATAATTGTGAATAACCAATTCAAGAAAAGCAGAGTATGTTGTTTAAAGTTGCAGGAGTAGAAGTCTTCAGACCAGCTGAATAGCAGGTTTAATTCACTACTTGTTGAAGCTGAACTTCGTTAGAGCTCAGTGAGCAGACTTAAAGTTCAGGTACTGTGATGATGGGTAGGAGGGAAAGGCTTAAATAGATTGAAAGGAGTTGAATAAACTACCTGAATATAAGGACTAGAATATCTAGTGTGTATCTAGTGAGGTTACTTTTCCTCTATAGCCATGAGAAAAATCTTTGACAGTAGGAGTTAATTTCATATTGACAGAGAGTTGAGCTAGCACCTTGAATGATGAGTGGCAGGGTGGTTTTTTGTTTTGTTTAGTCTGATTTGTTGGTTTTGGGTTTTTGTAGTTTTGAGAAACCTCCCTGGACTTAGGGACTTAAAATCAGCCAGTGTCTGCTGCAGAGGCTGATGTCAGTGTCCAGTGTATTACCTGGGTATCCTCGTACACTCCAGACTGCCTTTTTTGTCCCATGGTTCCACCGTGCTCAAGAGATTATCCTAAGTGTAAAATGCCGAAAGACACAGCTGTTCCAAATGTCATTTTATAACAAAATGTATGTCAGAAATCTTGACTTTCTGCAGGATTTACTATTGTTCTGAACTTAAGTGACATTTAGAGGAGAATAACAATAGCGAGTATTCATATTTTCGTGGGGACAAGAGTGTTGATGATCTGACTAAATCAGAATAATCTCTTTAGGCTCCTCTGTGGTCCAAAAAGGACCCTTCAGAGGGCAGGTCTGAGTTGCCTACCATTGTTTCTTGCCCTAAACTGCCTTGTAGAGTTGTGTCTTAAGGGAAGCAATCCTTCAGCTTAAGTAGGCTTTTTGGGAGAGGCTGGGAGAGGAGGAATCACAGACCCATTGTATGCTGTTTTGCCATCCACAGTACTTATTATTTACATTTTCCTCCTCTTGCATTTTCACTAGTCACTGGTGGACTTTTTGGTTTTAAAGGTGTCTGTGATCTACAGATTGAGAAATGCTGTTTTGGAAGGGTATTTATGTCTGTCTTGAATGCAGAAGGAAACTAAGAAGCCTGGCTTCACGAGGGCAATATCAGCTTTTGTGCATACATCCCTTAAAAGCCCCTAAAAATTTAATGCTAAAATCAAGCGGGTAAAACCAATTTATGCTCTCTTTGGATTTTGAATTATTTTCTGTAGCTTCCAACAGGAGTAAGGAAGAAGATAGGGATGGCTGTAAATAATGCGTAATCATAAAGAATACACAGAAAACAATAATTTTAAAGCCTCAAATAGTTTATTTTCCTTCAGGTTTTTTTTTCTTTAGATTATGGCGAGTAAAAGAGAGGGACTGGGGAGTGCTACCTGACTTGTAAAGTAGAATGGACTCTATAGTTGAAATGACATTTTCTTGCCCCTGTGCCAAATAAACATTCTACAGATTGTTATTTTTCCCCTCTCCCCAGATGTACATGTGTCAGCTGGATGGCATCTGAGAATTGTTTCAGCATTTTATTTCTATAACCCTCTGATAGAAATGACATTTAAAAGCAAAATTACTGATTTCTGTGTTCACTAAAAAGTAAACATGCATATCTAATAGTTCTATTCACCACAGATCATACTTATGCATTTTTAATAAAAAGTTGTTTTTATTTCATACATAACTTATGAGAAATGTTTATCAGTTTAGGGCTCTGCTGAGTCCCACTTAAATGTTTACGTATATCCAGATACCTCAAAAATGTCTTTCATTTGAGGTTCAAATTTACCTTTTATAGACAAACTTGCTTCTCTGATGCCTATGTAATGTAGGTAAGAAATGCTGCTTATTATACTGATTGCTAAAATCAGTAAAAGTATCATTTATACAACATAAATGATTCTCAGATTTTCCTATGCTGTTTGAAGTAATAGCTTTCTGACATGGTTTGTTAGGTTTTTTTTTTCTGTTTGGTTTGTTGGTTTGTTTTTTGTTATTTTTTTGTTTG
>NW_009920228.1:0-7795 GCF_000696875.1 Nestor notabilis | reverse complement strand
TGGAACTGGATGAGCTGTGAGGTCCCCTCCAACTCGAACCATTCCGTGATTTTATTCCTTTATCTCAATTCAAGCTGTCAGAGAGATTCCCATGTCTTTGAATTTGATAAAGTAGTTTATATCACTAGTGTCTTTTGTGAAAAGAGAGGAAATAGGTTCTTTAATCTTCAAAATATGTTTAGACAAGGTAGCTTGGTGTAACCTAGTTACAGTAATTCTAAATACAATTTCTCCAAGTAGAAAATAATCATGTAAAAATAACTCTGAGCACACAAGTTTCTTTGAGAGGGGATTAGTCTTTCCAGTAGTTTTTATTTATTTTTATGCTGTTTTATACTTTTCTACTCCTATTCTTTCCCCTTTACTCCATGTTGTTAAGTTCAGTCTTATGGTATTGTGAAATTTGTTCTTTTCAGCTTGTTTCCAGTGTAAGTAAATTTGATTACACAAAAGATTTGGGTATTTTAATCTCAACTTGTGAAATATGTTAAAATTCTTTAATCTTTTTAATAGTGATGCAAAGTGATGAAATACACATTGATCTAAGCTTTTTACTCAGAAAATGGTGTTCAGATATCACTGACGGATTTTTTTTTTTTTAAAAAAAAAGTATTTTGGCTACGCCTCTGATTTGAAGGTGTTTATGGCTTTCATACATGACAACATAACCCTTTTTTTTTATTTTTTTTTTTTTTTTTTTTTGTAAAGGCTGTTTACTAAACTGAAGCAAAGGATGTATAACCTAAAGAAGTAGTAGTTGTGTTCTGAAAACATAATAAGTAAATCTGCTGCTGAGGCATGTTTTCATTTTCTGCTGCTGGAAAATATATCGAAGTAATGTTGATCATCTGTACATTATTGTTAAAATATTTTGTCATAGTACCTTACTGTATAAGAATAAATCTTTTTTAAAGTTCAGTTTTATGTGAAAAACCAGCTTTGTTCTTCAAATTTTAAATAAAACCAGCAGAAGGTGCTTCTTAAACTCTCCAGTATTTGCACAATACTGGTAAATTTATAAGCTGCAGAGAGGATTTTTTTTTTTCATTGCAGATCCCACAGAAGTCTACACCTGGGGAAGCAATATAAATTTTACTTTGGGTCATGGTGGTCAACAGGGTAAACATCATCCTGAATTGGTGGACCTCTTTCCTCGGAACGGCGTATATATCAAACAGGTATTCTTAATGTATTACATAGGCGCCTGTCTTGGTGAACTTGGAGGGGTGCATGGGAGGGAACAAGTATCGAAGATGTTACAAAGTTTTCAAAGTTTGCATGTTAAAAAATTGCAGCTGTGGGTTTTTTGTTGGTTTTGGTGTTTTATTCCTCCTCCCATCTCTTTTCCTTTCTTCCTAGTTATTTCTCAGCAAGCATTTTCCATTGATATGGCAAGCAGCTTAAAGCAGCTAAGGAGTAGTAGAGTAATAATATATTCTTGCTGCTCCCCCCCCCCACTATCATCCTCAGCTAAATCATGGTTCTCTATTTTGGTGGGGAGAGTGTTCATTTTTTAAATGTGGTTTACCTTGGATATATGGCTTGTATATCATTAAAATCAGAAGCATGATACTTCTCTACTTGTTTTGAATTTCAGACTTGTGCAACTCCTGTAATGAACGGAAGTGGAACAATGAATCTGTTTGATGCATGTTGAATTAAAATTCTTCTTGTGTTAAAAGCAGCATGTAGTGTTAAGCATGCTTCCTGTAGCAGTAGTTTTGTCCCTTGTAGGTTCTTGGGACTTCAGTTTAGGAATGTTTGACAATTTAAAGTACAACTTGAATGAGAATTCAGGGCAGACAGTCTGTGCTTATTCACCACTTCGGAGGCAGTATTGTTGCCCTTACAACTCAATCTTTTGAGCTTCTGTTAGCTTAGAGGGCCAAGCTTGAACTTATGTTTATAAATACAAACTGCAGGTCTTTTCAAGTAGGTTAAGGCAGTACATAATAAATTTAAAGGATAATATTTTGTGTTCCTTGTGACTTGACTTGGCAGTTCTGTGCTTTAATATTAGTGTCTTACTTGTATTTTCACAAACAGATCTTTAATAAAGCCGTGCTTCTTCACAAAGTAGCTTTAGCAGGTGTTTTCAGGTTAACCAAGAAAACTAATCTACTGCCTCCTTCCCACCCCTTTTTTTTTTCCTCTTTTTCTTTCAGGTGGTACTCTGCAAATTCCATTCTGTGTTCCTTTCTCACAAAGGTCAAGTTTATACATGTGGACATGGACAAGGAGGACGCTTGGGTCATGGTGATGAACAAACATGTCTGGTATGCTATCTCATGTAGTCTAGTGTGTAGCGTGATGTTTATTTTATTTTAAACAGCAAATCTAAAAAGCGAATTAGAATTTTTGTGAGTGTACTTTCAAAATGCATTAGCTGTTGATTTCAAGCAAAACCCCTTGCTCCCCACCAAATAACAGGAAAAAAACTAATACTACTAGTGAAGTGGCAGAGAGTAGAAGAACGTACAAATAAATATATTTTAAGATAGCTAGATACTGTGGTCACACTTCTGCATTATGGCTGAGTTGTTTTAAAGGCTAGCTGATGCCAGAGAAGGGCTGGATTCTTAAATAGGTTTGTGATGTGTCAAGACTGGCACAAAAGAAACAGCAGTACTATGGAGCTGTAGTGGCATGAAAAGTGATAGTAGGGCTGTTATTACTAGACTTGCACAGCCGTAAGTGAAAATTCACCTACCATTTTATTTTAAACAGTACATTGTTGCAATGTGCAAAACCAAAATTTAAGCAGACAAAGATGTGACGGTACGATTCTTAGACTTCAGTATCTTATCCTGTGCACACTTCCTGGTAGTGTTCATTTAGTTTGCAGCACAGTAAGTTTTTTTTTTTTTAATTTATAATACGAAGTTTCTGGCAGAACTTGATATTGTGTTGCTGGGTTTTATAGTGAAGACTGGAGCTCAATTCTTAACACTTTTTTAAAAAAAAATACAATTCTATGAAATGAGGATTTTTTACGAATTGCTGTTTGAAATTGGCGTGTTGCCCAGTTGAAGAAGGAGAAGAACTCACATTAGAGTGCATGAAGAGTCAAAGATACGGAATTGCTTCCTTATTCTGTGGAATTTTCTTAGGATTGTCCTGTGTTCTGGAAGGAGAAATCTTATCACTCATGGTAATTTAAAAAGAAGAACGAAAGAGGTAATGGTTAATATTTGTCCAGTTGTCCTGAATATATAATTTCCAACCTAATTCTGGAGCTGTCATCTTCCCTGATAGCAAAGGATACATTTCAAATGAAAGTAGTTTGTCTTTCTGCATTGGATTTGGTAATTATATTATTGAGTGTATTGTATATTCATATGTGTTTTCATCTCTAGTTCAATATTTGGTTATGACTTCCTGTTGGTCTATCTTTAGTTTCATAGATGGCCACTGGTTAATATCAAACCAGTGTATCTCTATATAATTTGTTTTGGTTTCTTTGTTCTTGTTCAGGTTCCGAGACTTGTAGAAGGCTTAGCGGGCCATCAGTGCTCCCAGATAGCTGCGGCTAAGGATCATACTGTCGTTTTAACAGAAGATGGATATGTTTACACTTTTGGTTTAAATACTTTCCATCAATTGGGTATTCTTCCTCCTCTTCCTAACTGCAGTGTTCCTAGACAGGTAAAAATAGTATCAGTCAAGGCTTAGTTGTTTCCTTGTTTTAACAGAAAGTAAAATGTGGAGATTGTGGAAATAATTTTTAAACTTTTTTTTTAGTCCAATGCGAGTTCAGATAAAAATTTTGCTTCTGCGTTACCATCTGTCTCAATCTTATGTATATAACTCTGTCCTGATAAACATCTTAGTTTGTAACCTGAACTGTACTGAAGTTTGTAGTGCTAAGTCTGATAAAAGGTACAATTGCCAAAACCCTTTTCTTCCCCAATTTTTCTGTAGCTGAAATGTCATAAAAGTAATAGATACGTATTACTTGAGATTCACACTCTTTACTCCTTTTGAATCACTGGATGATGGATCTCAGGGTTTGATGTTTGTTTTCTTTGCTGGAAGCACTATTGATTCTGGTGTTGTAATACTTTGGGAAGAATAGAGATAGGGAAGAATAGAGATAGGGAAGAGAGGGTGTGGGCATGAGTGACTTGATTATATTTTTTTATGCTTAATCTCTAATTTTTTTCCTCTTTTTTTTAATTTTCTTTTTTTAATTTTTTTTTTTTTTTTTTTTTTAGTAAATAAGAGTTACATTACCTTTCAAGGGTACCATTACCCTATTGAAGGGTGCAGTTTTACAGTGTGTTTAAGGCATCAGGACTTACAATGTGAAACTTTTTAGCTGACTCTTTTGCAGCACCTCTGTTGTCTTTCACTGTCTTGTAATTGACCTGTGCAATCTTGCTCAGTAGCATACATATGAAGACAGCCTAAGGAGATTTTACTATAGTTCTGATTAAATAATGCAAAAGGTTTACTTCTTTTTGACACTAGTGCTAAGTGCTCCACTTGACAGACTTCAGATATAATCCTGACTTATTTAGGCTGTATATGGATTGTTACCAATGCTTCATCCTTAATGTCTTTAGGAGTTAAATGTTGTTAGAAGTCCATACATGTGAAATTCACCTGTTGCTGCTTAATATTAAGATGTACTTTGGATTTGTGCTTAGGTTCAGGCAAAAAATCTGAAAGGTAGAATGGTGATTGGAGTGGCTGCAGGCAGATTCCATACAGTGCTGTGGACTAAGGAAGCAGTTTATACCATGGGGCTGAATGGTGGCCAACTAGGTAAGATAGAAGCATTCTGAAGGTAAAACCCAGCCATTAAAAGATGTTATTCATGCTAAAGTCATTCTACTTCTTACAACAGAAGCCTGGTTAAAGCTTTCTCTTCTCTCTCTCTCCCCCCTCACTCCCTCTCTCTTTTATTTAAACCAGTCTCCTCATGCTTCTTTTGAAGAATATTTTTCATTACTGCTGGTCACTTTCATATTTTGAGATGATGAGAGCTAGTCAGACTTAGCTCTGTTATTTGAACTCTTTTACTGCCCATGTATCTTGTGTGGTCCTGCTACTGTAGCCTTTCAGGAAACAGAGTATTGCTGCTGTCTGTGGTGCAGATCACCCCGAGGCATTCTTGTTTCCTTCCAGCAGTCTGGCTACTACTGCCCTTGATAAACTATAAACTAGCATTCAGCTCTCCTGTCTATGTCCTTCTTCCAACACACACTGTAAACACGCTACCAATAACTTTTTCCATACTAACTTTTTAAAACTGAAATGCTTGCCCATATCTAGATTTATTTTCAACAATGCCATTACCAGAATCTTTGTTTAACTCAGTATTATTCTGAATGTCAAGATAGAGCCTAATAAAAATGTATTGCCAACTAGTGAACTTACTGATTTGTTGTCTGAATGGGATATTTTAATTGCTTTTGTCTTTTTTAATGGACAGGTATTGCAATATTGGTTTGGATTTGCATTTTCACAATTCTGTAGCTATAAGCAAACTGTTAACTAGCATTAATCTGTATCAGTTCTGGTATCAGGTTCAGACACTTTTTTTTGTGTTCCTATTTAAGATTGCAAAGGTATGTCAAAAAACTTGTCTTTTTCAGAGAAGTATTTTATTAACAAAGATTTTATGTGGGGGGATTTTTTGTTTGGTTTTGGGGTTGTTTTGTTTTTTTGTTTAATATGCACCCTTCATATAATTTTTTTTTTCTGTATTGTTGAGATTATTCTGCTGTGCATAAGGCCCATTGCAGTACTATATGGAGACAGTAATTAGATTGATATAGTTGTCAGCAGGGCACTGTGGTAGACCTGTGGTAATAAAACTTGCCTCTTCAAAATGTTTGGGCGTAGCACTACACTGTCATATGACAGGATTGCTTCCAGCTTTAGAAGTAGCTCTTCTGCTTGTTCGTGGATATTTGTACTCTGATCTACTCTGTGGTGCAGACATAAGTGCACACAAGGCAGGGTTAGATTATGTATGAGATTCTTTGCGATATGTTTCTTGATGTCTTGATGCAGCAGAGCAGCAATGGCATGGGTTTTTTTGTTTGTTTTTTTTTTTTTCTTTAATACATTTTCAGAGTCCTTATATTGCAGCTCCAATCTTGTCAGTTGTTTCATGTAATTGCCTGTTTTCATGTGCACACACTTATAGTAATTTTTATGACAAGCTTCCAATGGCTGAAATAAGCTATAGTTTATGCCAGTGTGATAGTATTTCTAGTGTAATATGTTCTAATTAATGTTCTTTCTTTGGAATCAAAGGCAGTACCATTGCAGAGTTTAACCTCATTAAATAGCTTTCCCTGTAGAATATGCCTTACTTCAATTTTTATGTATCAAATCTTGAATGTTTTTTGGTGTTTGTGGTGAATTAACAAGTATGTGTCATGGGTCTGTTATCTGTCTAATTATTTTGAAGATGAATTATCTAACTGCCTCTGAAATCTTTTATAATTTAAAGGTTCTTCAAAGTAGTGTAGTGAAGTGTCCTTTAAATGCACTATGTGTAGTATGGTAAATAATGTTTTATGGTGTGTTTGTGTTTTTTAGGTTACCTGCTGGATCCTAATGGAGAAAAATGTGTAACTGCACCTCGCCAGGTTTCTGCTCTACACCATAAAGATATCTCCGTGTCCTTGGTCTCTGCAAGTGATGGCGCTACAGTATGCGTTACTGAAAGAGGAGATATTTATTTACTTGCGGACTACCAATGCAAAAAGATGGCTTCAAAGTATGTGTTATTTTTCTAATTTGTCATGAAGAACAATAAGGTGAAGATTTCACTGTAGTCTTATACTTGCAAGCTATTTTAAGTATTTTTGTGCAGAAACCAGAGGTAATACAGTGTTCCCCTGAGTTTGCTTCATTTGCAGTTCTTTCATATGAACTGCAGCTATCGTTTTTGGGGTTTTGGGGGGTTTTTTTGGGTGTGGGTTTTCTGTTTTTGGTTTTGTTTGGTTTTTTTTTTTTTATATATTTTTGTTATTAGGCAAAGGTGCCACTCGCTGTTTGCCAAAGATATTTTAAAAACCAACCAAACAGCAAAACATGCTAAAAGGAAATATTCTGTGCCACACGCTTAAAAATATTGAAACTGGTAGTTTTGGTTCCTCTGTTAACCTGAATTTGCATAAATGCATCTTGGAGGCATTGAAGATCTGCTGTTCTGTTTAGTTACGTTGTTACAATTTTGAATCAGTAATGTGGGGTCTGAATTTCATTAGTGTGTGGATATAGTATGTTACAAAGGGTAATTTAGGTTGCAGGTGTGACCTTGTGACATCATTGGTACATAGGCTAAAACCTGCATGTAAAACCTGTTGAAAAAACTGGGCTCATGACTCATGCATTTATGAAATTATTTGATACCATTCTCTCTTACTTAGTTTACAGTAACAGAGTAGAAAAGATAATTAGCTTTTTTTCCCAGTAACTCCCAGTTAGCTTTTCAGCTTCACTTCACATTCTAACAGTATTTATTGACATGTTATAACTTAATACTTCATTTTCTGTATGGTTGTAAGTGAAGGTGTTGGAACTTGGAGAAACTTAATACCATGTACTGTGCTCTTATTAAGAATAAGAAACTGAAAAGAGGTAATTTGCATGGCTTTGATCAGATTAAAAAAACCCAAAAAATAACCCACCACAAACCTGAGAAATGGCCTACTGGGGTGGGGTAGGTCTTTTAATAAAAATGGCTAAATGAAATTCACACAACTATAGTCTCCGTAATGCTGAAGATCAAAGCCAAATCATACAGAGAAGAGATTCAGAGCAGCCCTGCGGA
>NW_009920227.1:35549-38372 GCF_000696875.1 Nestor notabilis | reverse complement strand
TGGAGCTGCTCTAAGGTCTCTCTGGAGCCTTTAGTTGCATCCATCACACTGTAACTGCACAAGCACTGTCCCGTGGTGTGAACACGACCACAACGATTCCCAGTTTGTGCAGAGCTGTTCACAGTTTCGTTGTCCTTGTTCAGTTTGTGCCCCACGTGTTGTTACCAACATGATTTAAGTTCTGCTCTGAAGCCCAAGGTACAGTTTAACCAAGACTTTTTGATGGCATCCATGTCTGTAGCAGCTGAGCCTGTGAGGAACCTTCATTTATTTTAAAGACAGCCTCCTGGGACAATAATATCTAGTAATTAAGAGGGAAAAATGATTTGCAGTTTTAGGGTGGAAAACAGTGGCAAGGAGCAATAAAGGTCAAAAGCTTGAATGCTTTTTTGCTGCCTCTGCTCTGCACTGTAGCACTTCACGCTTCCTAGTTTCAAAATACAGCTCCCAAACATTCCCTTGCAGCAAAAGATGCTTTGTAAGTCTTGTCTTAAAGCGTCAAGGGAGGCATTTGGGTAGTGAGGAGCACAGGATCACCTGGAAGAGGCTGGGCTGCCATCATACAGGGATTCTGTGGCAGAGACAGGGTCTTCTCCTCCAGCATATTGCTGAACCCAGAACCTCTTGTTGCTTCCTGCAGTCTCCTGCCTCTCACCTCTGAACAAATGGACCATTTCCCGTAGCTCCTTTGACTGCACGCGCTGCTCAGTCCCCAGGGATCCTCTGTGCTCAGCGAGGTGGAGAGCTGATGGAAAAGCATGTGCATGTGTTGCAGTACAGGCTGTAATTACATGGTCGCAAAGGATCTGGATTAAAGCTGTAAAACGTCAGGGATTTTCAAAACCAGATAAAGCTTTTAGCTTTGCCTGATAATCTGTATTCATTTCTGCTCTTTTATGGTTGTTTTGGACGTTTCAAGTCTCTCTAATTAGGCAAAATAGTTCAAATTCTGTATTACATCATGATTTGTCCTCTTAGAATTCAGTATTTTTTTCAGCATAGATACTATGTGTCTCAGCAAGGGTGACTTAAAATCCATCAATATCAATTATATGATTTATAAATAGCAAAGTGCAAAACACTTCAGCTATAACCTTTTTAGCTGAAAGAGATTACAGGTGCCCATTCAGTTAGTGAAGAGCTTTGCATGGCAGAAATACGGAGGCAATCAATCAGTTGTAGCTGGTTGTTGGCTTTGTGAGATTTTGTGTCACCCACTGAGATGGCGATTCCATGTGAGACTGTTATGAGTGTGGATGTTTTAAAACCTGTAGGTTTTGTACTTTTACCATCATGAGATCTTTCTCTTCCCACCTTTCAGGATTCTAATGTAGGCATTTTGTATGTTTCAGTGGTTGAAGGACTAGCTCTGCTGGATTTAGGGGTCTCGCCATACTCTGGAGCTGTTTTCCATGAGGTCAGTATGCATGCTTCATTTCAAGTGGCGCGTTTCTTAGTCTTACTGCTTTCAGCTTGGCAAAGGCTTGTCCCAAAGACTTCAGAGAAATTGGAGTCGTGTAGTTGTTGTGCGGCAGTTGTATATGTAGTGCAAATAGTAGTTGCATGTGTAGTGACTAGCACAGTGAGGAAATACAGTTCATCACAGAATGACTCTCTGTGCAGGTGATAGACATTGTAAGATTCCTTACTCTGTAAGGAGAGCCTGAAATAGGGGAAATGTGTAATAGGAAAACACTCTGTTCACATCCAGATGTTTCTGTGAGCAGAAGCCAGAGCAGGAAGAGGCAGTGTCATTGTGAGTCTGAACACAGTTTTACTGGGTAGCAGCATCTTGAGTTTGTGTGTTTGCTGAAATACTGAATTAGCACAGGCAAGCAGTACATTTACCCCTCATCTTGAGAACACCTCGTTCCTCCAAACACTTCAGCATCTGTGGGGTTCTGTGCCTTGAGTGGTCTTACTTGTGTGAATGTAACTTCCCATCATACTTCTGAAAATTTGCATCTCTTCAACAAATTCTCCTTCTCTACACACAGTTTTCTCTCCAGTATTTTCTCTTTATACCATCACATTATTTTAAAAGTATTTCAAAAGAAATCTATTTGCTCACAGTGAATTTACACCGTGTAAATATAGTACTTCCAGATGAAGCTTTTCTGTCATAGGAATAATTCAGGAACATGCTCTTCCTCCTACCCTTGAAGGGAAAAGCTGTGGGAGTAAGAGGATGATAGGACTCTAGTGCCACTGCTTTGTGGTTTTAACATGCTTTCTTCTTTCTGCTTTATAAAAGGCTCATCTGAACAAGAGGTTTAACAGTGAAGACAGCTTTCAAAAGTACCTGTGAACAAGCTGAAAAATAATAGATTCTCTAGGAAAAAAATACTTTCTAAAGCTGTTCTTTATATGCTTTCTACTGTAACTGTACCACTAGACTAGTAGAACTGAAAAGTTGGAAGAGAATATGATTTTCAAAGTTGATTGTGCCTTTTATAAAGCATATTGAGAACTTTGCAAGAGAAAAGATGAGTACATGTGCTTTGATTAATCACTTTACTCTGAAGTACCAGTGTTGTAGAAGAGGCCAAGGAAAACTACCTTTCACAGTGTTTCATAGTACCACTCCATTGTTCTCATCAAATTTCCAGCCGTTTTATCTGGACAGTGTTTAACATGGGTTTCTCTTCTGCTCTCTTTTAGACCCCACTGATTATATATCTCTTTCACTTCCTGATTGAGTATGCTGAATTGGTGTTCATGGTAAGTGCCTCTGGAAAGCTGCTCTTGAAAGGTCCCATTCTGTGAAATGCTGAGTATGACTTTCCTTTTACTCCTGCAAGAATCAGGGACCTTCAGCCTCCC
>NW_009920227.1:0-35518 GCF_000696875.1 Nestor notabilis | reverse complement strand
TGCTGAGTTCACAGTTTAATTGGAAAGGCAGCTTTGCCTGTACAAACCCACGTTCAGGCTTTTCCTTTTTTGTACATATTCTTTCTTTTTTGTGAGTTCTTGGTTAGGAAAGTATCCCCACAGAGGGGCAGGAAGTTGGCTTTTGGCTTCAGATTTCAAAGGTTACTTCTTGCAGGTCGGAATACTTTGTTCCCTCAGCCTAACCCCTACACTGCAGTGTTTCTCACTGAAACCTGCTGCCAAACCCCAGGCCTGCAAAGAGAGCACAAATGTGTTAGTCCTCCACATGTCCCTTGTAAACTGTTCTCTGACTTTTGCATAATTCAGAAGGACAGAAATCATACAACTGGCTGCATATGACACGTGGTGGAGCCTTTCCCCAGATCCCTGCTGGGCAGGTCCTGTGCAGAGCTAAGAGCCATCTGCCCTGTGCTTGGGCTGGTGACCGTACTGCTGCCTGGTAAGCCTGGGACAGCTCGAGGCACTATCACACTGCTGGGCACTGCCCCAGTGTTGCCTCTGCTCTAATTAAACCAGTGATTCTCTCTATTACCCTTGCATACTTCTTTCCATGAACAATTTGTTTCCCCTTAATTCCCTATTCGCTCATTCTGTAAACATTAATGTCTTTGATACAGCTCATGGCTTCAAGGTTAAGGGGTGGTGTGTGAACATAGTGTCCAAATCCGCAATCCAACATTTTTAAAGCTTGTTTTTTCTTCTCATGAGCTGAGTCAGATCACAGACCTTATTCAGCATTGCAGTATCTTTTTTTCCATTTCTTTATTTTGCTCACAGTCAGTCTGTCTGTGCCTTGCTTTCTTAGATAACTGATGTGCTAACTGCTGTTGCCCTTTACTTGGCCATCCAGGACTTCAACAAAGTTGTGGTAAGCTGCCTTGCCAGTATCTTGTACCAAAGAAAACTTTGGATGCAAAATACTGCATCTTTGCCAGTACCAACCAGTCCTTGTGGAAGTAAATCTGATCATATCTGGATGATCAGTAAACATGGGGTCTGAATGCAGTAAACAATCGAGGTATTGTAAGTTTTGTTGCGGTGATATTACAGTGGGAAACAAACTAGTGTCTGTAGTTACCACTCTGCACTTGAATGATGATCACAGCAGGGTAGATTCTTTGATGTGAAAGGAGTATATAGAATTTGAGAAATTAGGATGCAATCGCCAACGAAATGCAGACATAAGGGTCACAGAACACAAGAGGAGATGTGAGATTTTAGAATGTGTGCCTCCTTCAGTCGTGGCAGTTTGCAGTACACAAAGTTTAATTACTGGACTAAGGATTTGGCAAGACTCAAGCATTCCCTTTTCTCACCTCTGCTCCTGCTACAATCTTCTGTGCATTTTGTAGCTAGTGCCTGAAATGTTTTACCTTGAACAGGGTTTGTGTTTGCACACAGCATGAGTAAATACATAGACTGGAAACGTGTAAAGGAAGGAATAACACCTTCCAATGATACTGAGGTGACATAAATCATTCTAATGAGCAAGGTGAAAGTCTCACACCAAGTATTACTTGTTCTTTTCAAATTATAAGTACATGTACTTTGAGGTGATTCCTCCCAGCTCTCTCTCATAAGTGGCTCAGAGAACATTTTGTGTAAGTGATGCTGTGCTTTCTGTGATCCCAGAGGGGCCGTGGTTCAGTATCAACATGAACAGGGAGGCTGCGTTTTCTACAGCATCTGTGAGGTCTCCTATCCAGCCACGTGCTTGTTCCTTGTCCTCTGACTTTGAGGTTGAAGAAATGACTCATGATACTGCAGACATGTAAAAATCTGTTTTTGAGTTGCTCCTTGAGAATTTATTGCCAGGATCTCTCTCCTCCTGCCTTACCATGACATAGCTCAGTGGGTTCATATTCAGATTTCTCTTTAGTCTCCATAGAGAGGATCATACAAGGTAGATTAAAGGGAGAGACACAGGAAATTAAGGAAGTTCAGATAAGTAGAGATTATCTCTTTCCTCTTGACTTCCACTTCAGTTGTGAAGTATTTGGGAAGAGAGGGGCTTTTTTTGTTCTGTGTGTACAGCACCTCATATAACAGGAGTTTTGGCTCACGCCTGGGGATCATGTATGTTCTATAGCAATGGAAATCCTTAGTAATAAGAAATAGTGACTTTCCTCATCTGACAGTCTTTGGTCATTCTCCTTTGTTCAGTTCAAAAAGCAAAAGCTCCTGATAGAACTGGATAAATATGCTCCAGATGTGGCTGAACTCATCCAGACACCCATGGAAATGCACTACATCCCCCTCAAGGTAGCACTGTTGTAAGTATTGCAGTAGGCTCCTTTGGTTCATCAGCTCCCCTTAGGCTTTATTTGTTTGATTTCGGGCTTCAACATTTGTTGAAGATTTTTTTTACCCCAGAAAGTCTGAATTTCCTTTTATAGGTAAAAATCACCCCAGCCCTGAGTACTTCCCAGCATCTCCTTTCCTCCATTGTGCTCCCCGTGGCCTCTGCTCAAGGCCACAATCCAAAGATCTGGGTTTTGCTCCAGACTGAAAACCTCATTTGATGATGAGAAGGTCCCATCAAATGTAAATAGACAGAAAGAAATGTCAAAGTGCATCCGTTCTTCCTTTGAACATCTCTTTAATTAGATGCTCTCTCATTCCTTTGAATGTAACTCAAGCTTTTCTCTTTTTCAGCTATCTGTTAAACCCCTACACTGTGATGTCTTGTGTGGCAAAGTCCACCTGCGCCATCAACAATACTGTCATTGCATTCTTCATTTTAGCCACAATAAAAGGTAACACAGTGAAGAAGAAATGGTTCTTTATGAATTTCTATAGAGATTACAAAAGCAGCAGAAATTAAATCAAGGTAGAACTTGACAAATCTGCTTGCTACAAAGACCTCAGTGAAACACTGCAGAAAAGAGGCTGGAACAAGGTCCAAATTGTGCCTGAAATCATGAGATCAAGAGACTTTATAGTCAAGTTAAAACTTACTCTCACCTCGGTGTACCTAGGAGTTTCATCTCTAAAACTGACTCCTTTTCCTGGATGACTTCAAATGGTTTTCTGTTCATGAAGAACCACGTGTCTGTGTGTAGGAGGACATAATGCTCTGATGCTCTTTCTTTTGTACGTGAATATGCACTTGAAGTGTTGTACACAATTTAATTTCAAAGTGCATCTTTGAACTTTTATTCAAAAGCAAGCAGTTGCCTGCAGCTGTTACTTGGCTTTCACTCACAGTTGTAAACTTGGTTTGAAACCAGCTAATTGAGCTGTGAGGAAGCAGAAACAGTAACCAAAGACCCACACTGGTGCAGCTGAATAGATTCTGACAGAATAGCTGTTTCATTCATTTTGTATCTAATATCAGGTTTCTATTTTGTATCTCACTCCCCAGCTTAGTCTTTTAGCATGTGTGATTTGCATGAGTTGCAGTGCCCAGCCCCAGACATGGCAAAGAAAGCTCATAAACAAGTAGTGCTTCCAAAAGAAAGTTTTCCTCCAGTTATTGACTGATTGAGGCAAGAGGGGCTTTGATTTAAAAGCATTTGCAAAAGCAAATGATTGTGATCCATTTAGTTAAACTGATTTTCAACTGTTTGCTGATAGCGTAAGAGGAATAGTTCAGTCATAGACAAACCCATAGTGGCTGTCCCCTGTGTTGTCCCTGTCTGGCAATGTGACAGCCACTAGGTTTTAAAGTGGGCAAAGAGGGTATCAGATTACGAGTATGATTTTTGGGTACCAGTTTTGTAGATTGGTGCAGAACTGGACACTCAGTAAAACAGAGGATAGGGACGTTTCTGTATTGAAGAATGTAGCTGAAGACTGGGCTTGTGTTTTTATTGTTTAGCCTGGGACCTTTTGGACTCTCTTTCTGGTGCTGGTAATTGGACAATGTGAGTACTTGGCACTTAGCTCAACCTGAGACCTCAAATAAAGCTTCCTCAGTCTAGGCATTCGTATTTTTAAGACCACTTGGAAAAGCTGTGCTAATGCTTTCTATGCCTCAGCTTTGGTATCTATCTGTAAAGTAAGGCTAATGCCACTCCATTCCTTCAGCTGCAGACTACTGCTTGCTGTCTTCCCAGAGCTTTGCTGAGGGACCTGACACATTCTAGTGATGAGGTTCTCACCCAGTATAACAGCTGCTTCATGTGGATGTGACTCGAGTGAATGCATTCCCATGCATAAACAGCAGCCAGCATGGCCTATATATAGACTGAATTACACAAATCTTTTTCTGTATATGAATGACAGGAGATAGAAACCAGTCAGTGGTTCTTTCCCATGGGATAATCACCGTGGTGTGAGTCATTCTCTGTTCAAAATTAGCAGTTAAGAAAAGGACACTCTCCAGGACACATTCTGCTAAACCCACCTTTAAGTAGTGGTCTAATATTTGTAAAGCCCCTGCAGAGGGTTACGAATTTCTTCCCATTTGGACTTGTGTCTGTAAGGCTGTTTATATTAAATGTTCCTCACAACTGAGCATATTTTCTTTCTTTGCAGGTAGTGCCTTTCTCAGTGCTGTGTTCCTGGCCTTAGCAACATACCAGTCACTCTACCCTCTCACATTGTTTGCTCCAGCACTCCTTTACCTTCTACAGGTAGATGATTTCTGTTGGTACCCAGCTGATGGGAGTTCAAGCAGTAGGAGTCAGGCAGCTACACAGTATTGCAGACATGTAAGATACAAGTGTAGCTGTGAGGAGATGGGTGTAATTCTTACGTTGAGTGCGTGAGAAGTGACCAACTTTGCTGCTGTATTTTCAAGCACAGTTCTGGAAATATGTGCAGTGTGTATGACTGAATTGGCCAGAGTGAAGAACATGAAGCAAATTGTGCTTGAAAGCTGGTCCTTCCAGTGCCATAGTGCCAGTTTTTGGTGCTTTTTTTCTTTCATGGATTTAAAATGATGTTCTGAACACTCTGCTTCCTTGTGGCTTTCCAACTGATGAGGGTTATCTGCCTGCTTGTATTTCATTTCCAGCGTCAGTTCATACCTATCAAACCAAAAAGCAAAAGCTTCTGGCTCTACACCGTGCAGTATGCAGCCCTGTACCTGTGCAGCCTGGTGGTGATCATCTGCCTCTCCTTCTTCCTCCTCAACTCCTGGGATTTTATCCCATCTGTTTACGGGTTTATGTAAGTATATGGATTCTTACTGGGTTTGTATCTAGCCCCTACTGTGCTGTTTCTCATACATCACACACAGGTGCCTCACTCCCTGTGCTAAGAAGTGTGTGATCTTTGAGTTTACCGGCAATGCAAGAACAGAAAGAGTATGTGGAGGAGAGCAGCATTAGCCAGCTTCTGTTAGTTAAGTAGCAGCAAGAATTGGAGAAGGCAGGAGATGCTTTTCACTGAGTTGATTGGAAATGGATTTGATTGCTGACGTACCATGGCTGTGAAATTTTTGTCTCTGAAGAAATGTCTGCTTGGGAATGGTTTAAGTCCTGCTGGAGCATAGGGAAGGATTAGTCCCTTTTCTCTCCAAAGCCAAAACCCTTTGGCTTCTTTTCCACAGATTTAAAATGTGGGTCCTCCATCCAGTAACACGCAATGATTAATTAATGTAACAGAAGCAGGGCAGTGAAAACCAACCATTTAAAAATGTTACCTTGACTTTTCTTTTCAAATTTCAGCCTTTCTGTTCCAGATCTGACACCCAATATTGGCCTTTTCTGGTACTTCTTTGCAGAGATGTTTGAACACTTTAGTCTTTTCTTCGTATGCGTGTTTCAAATCAATGTGTTCTTCTACACCATTCCCTTGGCAATAAAGCTAAAGTAAGTACGTTTCTCTGCTAGTTTTGTTTTACTCTCAGTTGTCTTGTGATTCTGGTTTCAGATGTCTGGATCTACAAGCCTGAAAAAGATTTTTAACAGGGCCTATCGTCGTTTCCCAAAGTTTCAATCTCTGTTCCTCTGAAATCCTTATCCTGCTTCTCTGCAGAGCTGCTCAGTCTACCCCACCCAGCACTCCGGCTTGTTTAGAGAGAACTAGGGACAAGAGCCTCTTCAAGCCTACCCACAGTACATTTGTGCCCTTTATGATACTTATTTCCCATTTCCAGACTCTTACTTCATCCTCTTACCTTTTGTGTCTTTTTCCTTCTAGGGAGCACCCCGTGTTCTTCATGTTTGTCCAGATTGCAATCATTTCCATCTTCAAGTCCTATCCCACTGTGGGAGACGTTGCATTGTACATGGCCTTCCTTCCTGTATGGAACCACCTTTACAGATGTAAGTTCTTTATCTTTGATTGTTCCTTAGCTGGAATGAGAAAGGGCCTGTCCAATAATCATCACCACTAAACCAAAGCAGGCCCATGTCTGTGAGCTCCTGTGGCTTCCTTGGGGTGTCTGGAAAGAGACTGGTTTCTTCTGGACTTACAGTCTCTAACATGTCTTTAGGGCCAGGGTTGAAACTGGTTGAGGAGGGAATTTTCACTTGTACCTTTACCTTCCAAGTTGTTCTGAAGATCACCTTTTTTGTAAGAGCCCTGTACAAGGGATGTGGCTTATTTAAAGTGCATCCATCGTTCAGATGCTTCACTGCCATTGAAGGCTGTGTAATTTGAACACGGCTCCTGCAACTGGTGAGTCCCCAGCAGTGAAACCCTGCATCCTGCAGTACTACTTTGGTTTGCATCTGCTTGTTTGCTTAGAGTGAAAGGAACTGAATTACTCTGAGCAATTGTCCAGTTTTAATTAAATGCTTTATAAAGAACCTCTTAAGCTCTGTAAATCACCAGAGGTTCCTAATGATTTTTAAACTCGCTCTAGAACCCCCTGAAGTGGGGAGAATTGGCAACACTGTGTTTTTCTGGGTGTTTCTTACTTAATTAATTGCTTTGACCAACCCTGCCAGGTTGTCCAGGCCTGTTACTGCAGTCTCTAACCCAGACCAGGCCAGGAGATATAATCAGGAGTCAAGAGACTTGGAGACCATCTGCTCTGTTAGATTCACACTACAGAAAGCTAAGGCCAAAGCAGCTGTAATAAAACAGGGCAGGAAGCCCCAGGCTATCCCTGAGCATGTTGCAGCCAGAGCAGGTGAGGTACTTCTGGATTCCTCATAGTTCAGTCACACATCCCAAGCTTGTGGCTAAAGGGGACTGTGACCAGTGAGGGTACAGTCATGTGTCACGTGCTGCCACCCCCCAGGGGGTGAATAGCACTACTGAACAAGAAGTTTAAACACATAGATGTGAACAGGTTTGGATGTGCCAGTGTCGTAAAGTGTTAGCTCCTTCAGCTGCAGAATGATCAGGAATCTTTCAGTTACCTTCAGGGCCATTGGCTGAGCTGTAGCCAAGCACAGCAACACAAGGGCTGGGATGAAGTGTAATCCTGCTGCCAAAGAACAGGCATAAAGAGGTCACAGAAACCAAAATCTATTCTGGCCCAGTAGTTCCAGCTTTTTTAGACAAAGTTGTGCTTGGTTTTCCTCCACCTGACACATACTCAAGGCAGACTGGTGGATTCTCTTTGCGCTCACTCGCACCTCCCGAGGTTGCATGTTTGTCAGTGCATTTGGCCTGGATGAGTTTCCTCCTTTTATGGTGCATTCATTTCCTCACCACCTCCCAAGAAAGTCTCTTTTCCTGTGGCCCACAGGCTCAGGTTTTTTCCTTGATGAGGCTAGGGAATGGCATGCTCTGCTCTCTGAATTGTGATGCTGGTGAAAGGCCCTCCTCAAAACTGTTAGTTACTGTAGTGTAGGCACTAAAAAGCTGAAGTCTTCTGAGGAGGAGTGTTTGAAAGCAGGATCTAGAAGGCAAATGCCGCAAATGAGGACTTCACACTCAAGCAAAGGCAGAAGTATTTATTTCAAAGGGTAGTAAGTGGATTTCTTATACAAGCTAGCCAGGGCATTATTAAAGCAAACTGTGAGAGAGTATTGGAGAGAAGTGCGTGCTGGCAAGTGCCTCTGCCCCACTGCACATACCCTAAATACCATTGCTGGTTGTGTGAGCATGGCTGCTCAGTAATGCAGCATTTTAACAGCTTGGTTTTCTTTTGCAGTCCTCCGGAACATCTTCATCCTGTCATGTGTGCTCATTGTCTGCTCCCTCCTGTTCCCTGTTCTGTGGCATCTATGGATTTATGCAGGAAGTGCCAACTCCAATTTTTATTATGCCATCACGCTGACTTTCAACATAGGGCAGGTCAGTAGAGCGAGGCAAACAAGGCTGCACTTTGGGTCACTGCATCGAGTGTGTGTCAGCAACAGTGAATTCTGCAGGATGTGTCTGGCTCTTCGCATCCTCTGTAGTCTTGCACTGCAGCTTTGAAATCTGCCTAGTCCTCACCTTCTGGCACACTAATGGGAGAGAACTGTTGTAGTATTCGAGCTATAGCTTAACAATCCAGCCAGGCTGTACTGCAAGTTGTGTGGTCTGTTGTTGATAGCAGAGGAAAAGCATCTTGGTATGGCACTAAGAGCACACATGAATGGAGAAGGTAAGCTATGAGGGGAAATGGATAAAACCACGAGGCAGCAGAAGTGGGGCCAGACAACAGGCAAATGAGAACTGCCAGACAGGGGGATGTGGCACTTGTTTTTCTGAGCGTTACACTGCAATGTAGGCTTTGGCACATGCAGGGTCCCAGTCACACCAGGGACTCTCCCTGCTTCTCTCAAGGCCATTCTAGATACCTGACTTTCACTAGCCTTAGGGAAGACAGAGCTCAGCACCTCTGGAGGATGGAATTCAATATACACAGTTGCTACAACCTTTTCTAAGCCCTTCCTCTTCTTTGTGCTATTTCTTATGTCCCTAAGCCCTGGGGCAGTTTCACGTGTGGGCGAGCAGAATGATCATTTCATGTTAAATTTGCTTTTATCTTGGATGTGCCTCAGCCATTTATGTTTGTCTGCTCCTCCTAAAACTATAGGAGCAGTTTTGCCAGGGGCTGAAAATCACCTGCTTGTACCTCCCCCAAAACTCAATAAATGGGGACAAACCCCCTTTTTGTAAAAGCAAAAGGAGACTCCATACAGTGAGTGGGGTGAGAGAGAGAGCATAGAAATCCTGCTACAAAGGGCTTACAGGAAATTGGGGATGGTTCAGTAGCTCTCTGACTACATGTCTTGCTATGGAATGAAAGGAATAGTAAAACTTAAACTTTAGTTAGGGATGGCAGGTGTTGATATTCTAAGAGGATTTTATTTCCTACCTGCAAGGGCTGGTGCTCTGTGTAAATGCAGACAGAGCAAAAACCTGCTTTCTGATTTCCTTGTGAGAAAGAACTCACTAACCTCAGTTCTTTCTTTTCCCATTAAGGTATCTGCAGAGAGGTTTAGTTAAAAGTAAAATCAGTTGATACAGCGTGTCAGTGGTCAGCCATGGAGCTCAGCAGAACGAGGCTGTTCTCACTCTCCCTGGGCACCTCTACCCTTCTCTGTTCCCCTTTGCACTTTCTCCTCTGACCCCAGCAGTCTGCATTCTCCATATCCTCCTGTCCTGCCACTGAGCCTTCTCCACAGCAGCTGTATGTAGTGGGAACCCAGGCAGGCTCTGGCTGACAGCCTTGTGCTCCCTCCCTCCATCCCTTTAGCCACTGCCACATACTTCAAGTGAGGCATCTGGGCATTAGGACAGTAGCTACCAGCTTGGTCTGGCACTGACAAGGTTTTCCACCCTGGTTATGTGGTGGTGTTGCCAGGTGGAGGAGATCAGCCTTCCTGGGGAAGGGTCATGCTACAAGAGACGAAATGACCAGTGGCACTGCTGAGCCAGCAGGTCACTGCCTGCCCTGCAGAGAAACCACTGAGCCCCACACTTGTGTTCTCAGTGCTTTAGGCAATGGAGCAGTCACACTGTGGTGCCTCAGTACGACCAAAGTGGGGCTGAGGAAAGACCTGGTGATTTCTGTGTCACGTTTCCATGTTCACTGCAGTTGTCTGGCACTTCAGTTGTGATTTTGCACTACAACACAGCCAGTGGCAATACCAGCCTAAGGTACGCCCATCTCCAGCATGGGATGGTGCCAACATCTGTGTGTGACTCCCTGCTTCTGACCTGGAGCAAGGGAAAACCTAGGGAATAGCCAGCTCTGTTCACCACTTGAAAGGAGCCAACCCAGGGGTGGCTGCCACAGAGGGCACGGCAGCAGAAAGGAGATGCTGACGTGATGGGGGTGTAAGAAGTGCTTTTGTCTGGTGTTGCTCCTGGATGTTGTACTGTGAAGTCACAGCCCTGACATTTCAGCTCTTCACCCCTTGGCCTGGTAAGTATTGCTTTGTTAAACTGCTGAAGCTTCTGCTTGTTCAGGCTGACCCGAGAGGCTGTGGTGGTCCTTCTGCTGCCTGCGAGCTGCTTGCCCTTGCTGACTAGAAATGGCAGTTGAACAAGTCACCCCTGCAAAGTGCTTAATAGCAATCAGCAGCTGGAGACTTGCAGCACTTGGGTTGAACTGCACGACAGTGCTTGCATGGAGGGAGTCCTGGGGGTGAGGCTGGGATGGTCTGTAAAGCTGTGGCACACATGGACCTGCCAATGTCCTGGATTTTGGCCAGCTTATGAAGCTGCTGTCTCCTAAGTGGAGACGCCTGTGAGAACACGGTGGTAGTGCAACAACTAAGTTAGTTTAAGTCTCTCTTGGCTTAATACTGCAAGGCAATGGACAGGGAGTGTTCACAGGTTCAATGTCTGCTCTCACAAAGTGTGCTGAACAGCCCAAGAACTTCTTAAACCCCTTTAGGGTCCATCACAAACACATTCCCTTTTACTCCTTGTTCTCGAGCATCACTGATGTGTCTGAACATCTTACTTCTGCAGATCCTGCTTGTCTCGGATTATTTCTATGCCTTCCTCCGACGGGAATACTACCTCACTCATGGACTGCATTTGACAAAGCCAGATGGGACAGAAGCCATGCTTGTTTTGAAGTAAGGATAGTGCCCACCATTCCTGGGACATGGACCACTCTAAGGAACATGCAAAGCTTGGGATGTGTGGGGTGGGTGGGGAAGGTTCTCTGAATGAGGTCTGACTTTGGGAATGATGCCGGCTGAGGTTCTTCTGGGAATACCCTCCTGAGCTATGGGCTCAGTGCAGAGACTAAGAGCTACAAGTAGGAGCTGCAGTGCCTCCGTTGGAGCATCTCCCTTCTTCCCTAAGCTGTGCTTTTCACTGCGACCTCAGCCATCACGTCGGGGCAGTCCAGCAGGAACTGGAGCAAGCACCTGAGCTAAAATCAGGGCTACATCTCTAGCCTGGAAAGAGCTCAGACCATGAACTGTTCACTTCACTGTCACTGCTGCTGGAGATGTTTGCTTCTCCAGGAAATTTCCCCTTTACTCCTTTGCCCAGTAACGCTCCTGCTTGGCACAAGGCAATCTCTGGGTACCTGGTTCCTAAGCTCTGGCTGCAGCAGCCATGTGTTGGTTCTACTGCTGTGGGATCTGGAAGAATCATGTGTGCTCAGGTGCAATGGGTGAAACGAATGGGTGACCGAGGATGACTGACCTGTTGGAAGGAGGATGGCTGGAGCTGCTGCCACAGGTAATAATCTTGGTGCTCAGACCCTACTAAGAACTGGAACCAGGGTGAAAAGCAGGGTGGGAGGGAAGGTAACTGCTGTATCCTGTTGAAACAACAGACACCTTCATCTCAGGAGCTGCAGCCAAGAGCATTACAGGGTCTCAGAAGAAGGCACTACTGTGCAGATAGATTCCTGCTACTTCTTGTTTCTGTAGGGTAGCAAAGGCGGCAGTGCAGGGCTCACACTGCACCTTTGTGATTGCCTGGGGCAGCAGCCTGGATGTGGAGAGAGCAAACTGCCTGCCCCAGCTAAGGACCAGGAGGTGTCAGCATCTCCCCTTAGGACCCCAGACCAAATCCAGAAGGAGCCTCGCCCACTCCTATGTGGAGTAGTTGCACTCCAGGTTTTCCACAGCCACTTAACACGACGGGACACGCACTTCCCTATGTTCACCCTCTTGCAAGTAGAGTGATGGCAGCTGCTGGCTGTGTGTGGAGGACTCCACTGAAGTACCCCTTGGTTCCCCCGTGGCTCCCATCTATGTGCACTCAGACCTGCTCATTTTGGGGTTGCTGCTACTGCTGACCCCATGAATGTGAACCTCAGGCACCTTCTTGCTCTGCTCCTTGCGTGGTGGCACTGAGCAGCAGTAACCACAGGGTGAAAGCCTCTCACTGGGGTTGGGGCAGCAGGTAGGCAGCTTCCGATTGACCTATGGGCTGGGAACGTGACATCAAACCACCTGAGATGGGACATGCCCAGGCCCTTGTGTAAACACATCTCCTTTCTTTCTGGACAGTTAAAACTTTTGCCTTACTGCACTGCTATTGGCGCTTTGGGGGTGTTAATCCGAGGCCAGCTCAGCCCCCGCGCTCAGCCCCTCTGGCTGCACAAGAGGAGCATAATAAACTGCGATTTTAGACACCTCCTGTGCTCTGTGTTTTGGGGGGGGAGATGGGGCTCTAGGAGACAGTGAGAGGCGCATGGAGGGGTCATGAGGGGATTTGGAAGCAAACACAGGGGTAGGGAGGGGAAACAATTGGTCCTGGGGCTGAAGGGTGTCAGGAGCTGCTGCCTCCTCCAGCTGCTCCAGCCCAAGATGCTCCTCCCCAGCTGCTGGAGCCCCTCAGGGACACACTGCCTCAATCTGCCCAGCCCCCTGCCCACATCCCAGCTCTCTCACCCCATCACAGCAGCATATACACCAGCAGGTCCAGCTTAAAGTTTGCTCTGTACAGACACCCAGTTTAGGGGTGACGCAGCCACTCGATCCCCCAGGAGCATCCCACCTGCTCCAGGAGCTGCCACCACAGGCTGGGTACCTGCATCCCAGTCTGACTCCAGATACTGGCTCTAAACCCATGCTGGCCTCTCCGCTGTGATCCCAGGTAATCAGGTTGGTCAAGCAGGACTTCAGCTTTCCCTCTCCAATTGGAGCAGTGCCTAAAGCCAACCTGGGCACTGGAGGATGGTGAAGGCAGAGGCCAGCCCGCTCTGCCCAGGCCCAGGAAGAGCCCTGCACAGCTGCACTGGCTCCACTGCAGGTACCATTCGCATGGATTCAGAAACCCCCTCAGGATCTGTACTGCCACAAAGCAGCATTTGTCCTTTAGAAATACATGTGGCTGTTTGTAACTATTAAAGTCATACCCCACAAAGTCCACAAACTGCAATTCCTTAAAAGAATAATAAAATCATTGTTTATAAATCTAATCTTAGTCCACAGAGGCTCAGATTAACATGTTAAGAGAAAAAAAATGCTGAACTTAACATTAAGTATGAATTTCTGCTTAAACGTAAGCAAAAGATATTTGCCAAGTATAAAGTGCACCTTTTATAACAGATTCAAAACAAACCCAAGCAACAATAACAGAATTACATTGTGCTGAACAATACTTGATTTTATGCAGATAAGGGAGACACATGCCTTTATGATGTTTGTTCTTGAAGCATAATAAGTTCTTTAAAGAGGTCCTATCGCATTCCAGTAGCTACCTGGTACACCTGCAGATGTGAAGTACTGTTGAGGATGAACAGCAGAGGTTGCACCATACCACCTTTAGACATGAGCTCAGGTACAGAAGGAAGCAGTAGAGCACATACCAACTCCTGGTTATTTCAACTAAAGAAAGCTGAGTTAAGCATGTGAACACTCCTCCTCCTTCCCTCTGCCCAACACCTACTGGTTCCTGTGATAAAAAGGGCCAAGGAAACATAATGATATGAAGAGAGTTCCGAGGTTCTCTCACAGGGACTTCCCTTTGTGTTAGTTGTCAGAAACTAACCTGGCTCCCCATGCCTGGCTTTCAGAACAGAGTGCTGAATGCTGCCTTCCCCACATCAGCTATAAAGATCCAAAGTTTGTTCCAATTTCTGAGCATTGCTGAACCTTTTGATTTGCAATTTTAGTTCTGGGGGTGGGCTTTTTCAGGCTTTTCGCTTTTTCTTTACTGAAAGCAGCCTTCTGCTTAGACCTGAGTAAAAGATGAGAGGAAAAAGGTCTTCCTTGTTCACTTTTCCAACTGGACGGACACTTGGCAATACTCACATTAGTACTACCAGCAAGGTAAAAATGGAAGTATCCTTATAGTTCTACAAGGGAGAGAGAAAGGACACAGGAACAGCAATCAGAGATCCAGGAGACAAAGGGAAGGGACCCAAGAATGGAGGAATACCTGAAGAGCCTGCTGAGTACAGTGTAATGCAGAAACAAGGTGCACTTGGAGCAAGGACAAGCGGCACCTGTGCAGCATCCTGCTGGGATGCACTGGCTGTGGCCGTCTGCCTTGACATTCAGGTAGCTCTGCTCTCCCGCAGGCACTCAAACAATGGATGTTTTGAGCAGCTTCTGCAGTTCAGTGAGTAAAAATATAACATTCGATGTATCAAAAATACCCTATAAAACAATAAAAGGCTGCATGTCACTGCAATGCATTGTTACTTCAGAAGGAATTGTGTCACACTTAGAGCAAGAGGCCTCTATCTTCATCAGCTTTTGGAATTCCAGAAAAGTAATCTTTGGTTAGTAAAAAGATTGTCTTCTCCCCTCCTTTTATGGTTGGTTTTTTAAAGAAATCAGTTTTACTATTCTTGAAGATGCCATTTATGGTTATGTCAACGTTCTATCACATCACTGTGTTTTCAGACCATATTTACTCCTCTCTTCTTCAGGTATTGCAGAAAAGAAACAAAACAACCCCCCAAAACCCCCTGACCTGGGAGTTTTTCTGTCTGTTCATGCAGTATCACCATCACCTTAAGGAGGGATGGGGACTAGCAGGAACAGCGACGTGTCGTCAGCACCTCTTGTAATAACAATGAATTGCAATTTTTCAAGTTACTCTTGCTAACCAGTGCCAGTACATTCAAAAATAACTGAGAGTTGAGTCTGCTGTAATAGGTTGTTGGTTTCTTTAAAAGTTCATTTGGAACATGCACTTTAAATACCCACATTAAAACACACTGTATTGTAAAATGCATTTCTGCATTGTTCAATTCTTACAGTCCATCCAACCGGCCTTCAAAGGAGTTGCTGATCAGGTTTACTCATCTTCCGAAGCAGCAGACTGAATAGTGCTAAAAGGACAAGGGTTACTTATCTAAAGGAAGCCTCTGTTCACAGCTGGGTTCTGGAGTTGTCCAGTGTCCATCATCCCTTGCGTTATTCCAGTTTTCCTTCATTGGAATTAGATGAGGGGCAACCACATCACTATCCTGTTATTGAAAGTCAGAAAACATTAATGATAGTACATCCACTTTTGCTTTCTATCCTAAAGCAGGGGAAAGGAAGCTCAGTATCAGACTTACTAATAAACAAATAAATATAATCCATGGTCCTAGAAGCATTGTAAATCAATTGACGTGGAAGACTGCATCCCAAAGATGCTGTACTCAGTGGTGGGGAGTAACACATTTGGTGGGGAGAAAAAAACCAAACCCTATGAGAGAAGCCTTCACCACCAGCAGATCTCTTCTTCCTACATTATTACCACAAATCTAGGAGCGTTGGCAGGCTGGCATTTTGGGCATTGGTACATGAATCAGAGACATGATTATAAATCTTTCCCCTGAATTTGCCACAGTTCCTCATTTAAAAGTGCTGCAATGCACCAGCCCCAGGTGCTTCGATGTGCCTTGCACTGTCTTGAACATAACACTGGTACAGTAATCAGTATGGTCTAAGGCAGTGCTGCTCATCCTTGTCAGATATATATGTTTATATATATAAAGTGCTCAGGCAAACACAGGCAAGGGAGTGATACACTCTCTAAACTTAGAAATAAGCTGGTGAGATGCGTGTTGGGAAGTTCTGCAATGTGCCAGGGCCTTCACGATGGATATGCCTGAACTAGAAGAACGTGCTTACAGGATACAGCTGTACTCTACAAGCCACAAGCAGAGAACGCTTGTTGCTTGATGCATTTGCAAAAAACCCTTCTGAATGTAACTGCTCTCAAAAGATGGGTGCCAGAAGTATGACACAAGGCAACTCACATGTAGCGGAGTGGCTCCAGTAGCATTTTCTACTGAGAAAAGCTTACTTGATGTAACTGCTTCCCTACAGCGATGGATACACTGGACCTATCAGTAAATGGTAACTGTTTTTAGATGAAGGTGCCCACTCTCCTGCAAGGGGGATGTGATGGGGAGGTGGAGATGCTGTTTCACACATCATCATTTTACAGTCGTGATTGGTACAGGCTTCTCCTGGTGTGCTTTAGAGTCTCCATTTCACTTGCCAGGGCAGCTCTGAGGCTGTTCCCAACACAAAATGGAACATCAGATGAGCTGTAACAGACCCTCTTCCTCCCCCACAGCTGGAAACTTGTATGTTGAGAGTTGACAGAAAAGGGAAATGCAGAGAACAGATGAGGCCTTGCAGGCAACTCAGGCTACAGACGAGCTGCCCAGAGAGCAGAGGTTTGCAGTCTTGTTCCTGCAGGCATTTTCCACTCAGAGCCAATCGACTGACCATGATTCTGCTGGAGGAGCAGTGAGTTAAATCAGTGTAAATCTATCACTAATTCAGTGAAACCAAAGAACGTCCTGACATGAGTCACAATAAAACCAGAAGCTAGGTTACTGAGGAGTGGCTCTGCCACAAAGGCCAAGTGAAGACAAGAAGAAGCTTATGGACAAACGTGAAGAGCTTTAAGAACGATAAAAATACAAGTGAATTTGTTACCGGTGGTATGGTGAAATTCTTCTTTATGCACCACTGAATGAAATACTGTTTTGCAGCTGAAACAGTATCTGGATCCTGACTTCTGCAATAAACCCGGATAACCTGCTCAGCAAAGGTCCTGGGTAACAGCTTTGAAACCTTTGGAATATAGAAAGAAATAAGCTTAAGCATTTCTTGGAATTTAGAGACAACAGAAAGCGGTAAAAGACATCCCACTACAATCCGTGAGCTTTATCCAAATCAATTCTATTTCTCCAAGATTCCCAGTGTATCCAAGTTAAATACTGTTCATATGCAAAGGCTGTCAGAATTCCACATTATCTTAGCAGAACACACACCAAAGACCTGAAGGCCATGGATTCCACAAGCTCCCCACAACCCTGCAAGAACTGCCACGAAGGACTTTAATTGCTTCCATTACAAGCTGCAAAGATGCCCTTTAGAAGCCAGTTGAAACAAATTAAAAGATTACCTGCTCTTTGCTGATCTTGACTGCCTTGGAAGGATCAGCCTTGCAGTAGAAGAGAACATTATCAATGGGATTCTGTTCTTTCATTCCATAATCCATATTGATAACCTTGCACGTAAAACAGAGAAAATGGCACTTGTTAATTGTTTGTCTTTAGTTTTCCCACAATACATACAAAAGGATGCACAATGTACTTCTGTAAATGACACTAATGAAATACAACAATAATAATGCATTGAAACAGAACTCCAGTTTTCACTATGGTGTACAAGGCCCCTGCCATTGAGAAGTTTTGACCCTGAACCCACTCCGAGAGATACTTACATCAACTACAAAATCTTCAGCCTTTAGTTCCACATCTGGAGGATCCTTGTCTGGCTTGGATTTAGCAATGCTTTCTGCCAGGCTATTACTCTGAAAAAGAAAGACAGCAATGCAGGTTACATTTATGCACTATCAGGTCTAGACCAAGGCAACAAAATGCATGACAGAATGTGTCACTAAACTGAAGCTTTCATTTCTTCCCAGCTTGACAGACTCTTCTTGCAGCAATCTGGTTGCTTGAACCCTTTAATACCTTAGCCATAAATTTTCTACCTATGTGTAGAAACAAACCAAGCTTAGATAATTGAGAAGATCCAAATGGTGCCAGCCTGTGGAGGAAGAGTTTTACACCTGATGACAGGATGAAAGGGAGAGAGTGTCCATCCAGGATGCTGAAGTCTCCATGAAAAACTAAAATAATTACCTTCAAACAATTGTTTTATCAACACCAATGTTCTGCAATTAAGTTCCCAGAGCTGAATACTAAACATTTTTACTGATTCTCTTCTTTTTTTAATGAAGGGCTGCAGAATCTCACCCTCTAATAAAGCTTTAATTCCTGTACACTGAACATGTAAAAAAAACCCAAGAGACTGTCAAGATCAGTAATGTCACTGATCACTATGAAAAACCCCAAAACAAAACCAAAGCAGCAAGCTCCCAGGCAAACTTTGGAGGGGATGGTAACTTCAAAGCTGAAACCCACAAGGAGGTTTTGTCTGGTTTTGAACCTGAGAGAGTATTCCCTGCTGGTAGCTTGGCTAAAGCCAGGCAGAGGAGCAGGGTGTGATGGGGAGTTCATGGAAACATGGAAGTTCTCATTCAAAGGCTGTGGCTGGGCAGGAGAGAGCAGGCTGCCTGATTACACTTGTCCAGGGCTGCCACGTTCTGGGGAAGATGCAAGATTTGATGAAGCAAGATTTCCTGGGAACGACTGAGACTCATGGGACCGAAGCTTCAAGCGCAGCACAGAGCATCCAGGAGACAGGTCCAGAAGGGAAGGAATTTTTTGATGTCCATTGTAAAGAAAGGGAGACTGCTACAAAGAGCAGGGAATCACACACATTGCCAAGCTGTGTGTGGTTTGCTGGGACTCAAGAAGCCAAGAAAAGGTTTAGACTGAGGGCAAACCTAGAAGAAAGGTGCCAGGAGGCAACTGGCAGGAGGCAGCTCATTTATCAGCTGCTCTATTTCTGTTCCGAAACAGAATGTATCATGCGAACTTTCTCCTTTTCTTTGCTGCTGTTTGTTTGTCCTTTTTTTAAAGTTACCTCTTCCAGTTTGCATTAACTGGAAACGTAGCTTTGAGCTTAAGAGTTCTGTATCTGGGATGTTCCCCTGGCTCTGGCCAGCTGGAGGATCACAAAACCAGACAAGGCTGTGAGCAACCTCATCTAGTGGAAGATGTCCCTGTTCACTGCAGGGGGTTGCATTAGATGGCCTTTAAGGGTCCATTGCAACCCAAACTGTTCTACGATTCCAAACACAATGGCATTAAGGTCTCTTAAGGAGCAGAACAGACGCTATGTCCTATCTAGCCACTGCTCACCTCCAGCACTTTGGAGGAAGTTGAGCCTCCAACACTACTGCAACAGGCAACTATCCTGAACAGGCTTCCTATCCTGAACTCCTCCTCAGAAGGGCAGAAACGTGACAATCAGTGTTCCACCATTTCTTGTTTCCCCTCCTCTTATTTCCTCCTACTTTTTTAATACAGAATCTCTTAACGCTACTTTTGCTTAGCTGAAAGAACACAAGCCAACCTCTTCAAACAAAAAGAAGAGCAGAGCAGTAAGACACCTGGTGGTCATTCTCTAACCTTATTCCTTAAAAAAGCTGACTTAGTTTTGTTAAGGCTTTCTAGATACAGTCAGGCACTTCTGGAAACTTGGCATGGAAAATTTTAAGCATCACACCTGAAGTTTAGAGACAATTACCTGATGATGTGATAACACATAGCTCATTATCATATATATTATAGCCATCACAAGAAAGCTGGCAGCTTTTGGAATAGCAGTTAAGCAGAAAGAAAACCCCAAACCAAACCCACACAGAGATAAGAGAAATAAAGATGGTCAGTGACTTAGAGAACATTTTTACAGGGACAGAATCCAGGACCTTCCAGCAATGGACATTACCTGTATACGTTCACTCCTTGTTTGAGGCTGAGTCTCTCCTAAAAACTTGTATAACTCACGTCGTTCTATTTTACGCAGAATTTCTCGTGCCTCCTTCAGCTCTGGAGAGCTTGAGTGCAGAATTTCCAGGTAGACATTATCTGCCAAAGTTGCATTGATTGTTGTTAAGTATGTCACAAGCCAAGGCCACAGCAAAACGTACGTACAGGGACAAAGGTTAAAGCAACAAGAAAAACTGCTGGTTCAGGAGCGACACTCGCTCTCAGAGGATGACTGAACCCCCGGAGCCTGACAACTGAGACGTCACAGTATCACCAGAAAAAACAGCTCAATTCTCACCCCTGCAACAAGTTTTACCATGGAAGCTGCTTCCTGTTTATTCAGCCAGTCTTGTTTGGCAGAATATCCTGAGCCCCAGCACTTACTGGCTCAGGGACAGAGTGCTCTATCTCGTAAAAGAATAAAGTACTTCCATTAAACCTTCTGGATTTCTCAGACTTTAGATGCTAGCATCAAAGTCCCCCCTCTTGTCTCCACATGACAGTGAAGTACTCAGTGTGTTTCCCACCATCAATAAGAGCAGCAAGACACAGGTTTCTTTTGATGTGGCTTCAGAACAGAGAAGTTATTTTTGGCTGTCCTAAGAGATTGCTGCTGTCAGGATGCTGCTTGCCTCTCACAACCAACACAGCTGCACGTGTGTACATTCACATTCCCCAGACAAAAATACCCTAGACAGCTTTGACACGTGCTGCAACATCCTGCCTAGGACCACAACTGGCGTAAGAAGCAACCAACGCACTCCAGAAGCAAGTTATAAACCATGTACCCAACACCTTTAACTGACGGTTGGTTTTATGGACAAGGCTGATCAAAGCCAGGAACTTCTCCATGAGGAATGAGAGATTGTCAGAGTACACAACATAACTCAAGCCAGCTTCTGTGAATTACTAAATTCTCTGTGTTTCCTCTTCACAGCACTAAGCCAGACCTTGAGAAACAGGAAAACATCACAAGCCTCAGGTCTTGTTTGCTTCTCTCTGTAATCACACTGGAGTTTTTCCACAGCTCCATGTACTTACCCTACAAGAACCATTCTCACAAGCTCTCATTCGAGCAACCAGAAACTTTCAGCAATAAACTATGTTCATATATTGTTTTCTCCTGTTAAATCTGCAAGCAGGCTAGCCACATCTCAAGCAAGTCAAATTGGACCCTATAAGAGCTCTCTGAAACCTGCCTTGGGGTTAGTTGCAGACTACAACACACATACAGTACTTTACCTGATGTAGCTACATGTAGTTATCACTGACTTACATCCCCTGTGTGACAAGTACTCAGGACACAAGCAGGACCCTCCTGACAGCACTGCTTGCAATACTCTGAATGTGTGCAGAACATAGGAAGCTGGTGCTTCTCTCTCTCAACATAAAAGTAATTTAAACTAGAAGGTCTTGCTCTCCCAGAAAGATATGAATGCTCAGAGACTGGATGGTCCAAATCTGTCCCACCACAAAAGCAGTACTTTAGAGTCCTAGTTGTGGGCAATATCCCACTGTGCCAACAGTTGTCAAACCAGCATTTTAATGGGTACTCATGTTCTTTTACTTAAACAGAAGAGAATTCTGAGAGCTCATACCAGTTAGCTTAGTGTAGGCCTCCATGTCCTCCACTGCTGTAGAAATCTGGTACTGTTTTCCTCCAGAGCCTTCTATTTTAAAGAACTTGTCTGCTTTTTGAAGGGCTTCTGTAATCCTAGTTTAAGACAAAATTAAGACCTAAGGATAGCACCATTCTGAAACACCTTATTGCTCAAGTCAATAAAGACAGACATTAGTATGTTAAAAATAGAAGAGAGATGAAACTGCATCCCAAGCACGCAGCAGTCCCTGATGCACTGCAGTGTGCCCTGTCTCCACGCTGTCATTGCATGTTTCAACAGAGTATTTCCAGTTACTGAGAACAGGTTCAGATCAGACCTTAACCTTCTGTCAATGAATAAGCACTTTGTTCTCCTTCAGACTATGTGTTTTACCATTGCTTAGATGATTACAGAACCTTGCGAGACAGTGACATGGTCCCCAGCTGCAATGAGGCTGCCTCACAGGTGACCATATCCTTTCACAGCCTCCAGGAGTTAAAAGCACCAGGAACATGTGGCATTTTTCACGTGGGAAAAACCACTGTTCTAAAGATCAAGTTCTTCCAGAGTTCCCTGTACTCCATTGTCATTTCCAGCTCCTATGCTTATTTGGATAGGCTGCTGTAACTATGGTAAGCCAAGAACGACAATTCTTGGCTGTTTTACTCCTGACACATTGTACTGTCAAACCTTGACATTTTTAGTCTTTTAGGGGATCACTAAACCAGGAGCTGAAGTTTATGAAATGAAAGCAGTCATGAATCACTCTCGTACTGTGTAATCCTCTGTGTTCTTTTTTTCCAAACTCGGCAGATGGTAACTGGGCAGCCAAGATCCTAATGAAAATGTCTTTGGGGATGCTAGTTTTCTGCTCTCAAGAAGAGTAAAAAACTTCTGTAGACATCAGTAAGAGAGGTACAAATAGCCAGAACAATTCCTGATGTGGCACTATATACTGCTGTGGCACTACATAAACACAAAGCCAAGCCTCAGCTCAGCTGTGTTAAGCTTGCTCCTTACTTTACTCTGTTAGTAACCAGCCAGTTTGAGCTAAGCAGTCTCTAACTTGAAGCTAAAGGTTTGACCTTCAGCTGTCTGCAGTGATAACAGCATAAGCACACCCTAGTTATACAGCCAAGTGGCTTTTTTTCTATGTCACACCTTATTGATTATCTGAATATTCCAAGCAGATACACAGTTACAAGAATCTAAAGATAAATGGAATGCAAGAAAAGGGAACTATAATACTTGCATTATTTCAATGATGTTGCCAACCTTATGCTGGTACGCTCGTCGGTGCAGGCAGTTCCGTGTGTGGAACATATCATACAAATTTCCAACTTCCTGAATCAAAAAAAAACCACCAACCATCTTTTACTTTTGACATCTTCTTAATTGGAAAACTACAACAATCAAGGAACCAAATGAGTTGTCTCCTTCCATTTACAGCATAGAGCAGAAGGGTTATCTTGACAATTTACACATTCTGAAGCAGACTCAGACTGCTGTGGGAGAGCAGAAACCTGACAGTGAGCCAGGCAGCCCAGGCAGAGAAGGGGCCTCCCACTCTCGCAGCCCCAAAGCCACATTCCCCACTAGCTCAGAAGACCTGGAGCAGGATCATGCCCAGCTGATGCTTTTCCAAAGTCTCCCCTGGAAGTACACACCACAAACCCTTTCAAACAGAGGCTTGCTCTGTCCCTCCCTTCCTTAAACCAGTTGCTTCTGAGAACAGTTTTCAGAGCAGCAACTGTATCTTCCTCTCTTGGGCTATAAAAGCATCCAGCAGACAACCCCAGCACCCCCTGCAATGCAGAGCTCAGCCATAGCACGCTGCCCAGCCAGGCTCTGCCAAGCCCCACATGCTCTCAGTGTCCTGCTCTACCTCACACACATTTTGCTGCTGAGCATCCCCTCAGTTCACACTTACCTTGTCACGGATACAGATGTGCCTCTGATTTTTTACTTCACAGACCCGAAAGAATTTAAGTAATCGCTTATAATCAAAATTATTCTGGACTCCTAGGTGATGGCAATCCCTAAAAATATCCCACAGAGAGTGTTTAACAATGAGATTACACTTGTACATACAGGAGCATGATTTCAGTAGGAATTCATAACAAAAACTGAAGGATTTGTACCTGGCAAAATAATCCCACTTGTCAACGTCAATGCCACTTTTCCTGTTAGCCACTATCTCATACAGGAAACTTTTCTCCTTTGGCCGACCACGGTAGGGCCACTAACAGAGGAGCCAAGAAGGAAAGAGAAAAATCAGAAACAATCAGAAATTAAAAGTGTGCAAACAATGTCAGAACTAATTTTTAAAGACCATGGGAACACATTTTGATTTTGCTTGTGATAAACATCCAACACTGAGGTAGCAAAGAACACAAAGACAATCAAAGTTCAAATTTAAACAATGGGTTCCAACTGAAACAGGGGAAGTTCAGGTTAGATATAAGGAAGAAGTTCTTTACCGTGAGGGTGCTGAGGCACTGGAATGGGTCGCCCAAGGAAGTTGTGAATGCTCCATCCCTGGCAGTGTTCAAGGCCAGGTTGGACAGAGCCTTGGGTGACATGGTTTAGTGTGTGGTGTCCCTGCCCATGGCAGGGGGTTGGAAATGGATTATCTTAAAGTCCTTTCCAACCCAAACTATTCTATGATTCTATGAAAAGTGCTTTCAGAAGCTGTCTGGCATTAGAAATCCACAATTAGGCCTTAAGCATCTGACTTGCCAGAATATCAGGAAGAATAAAAACCATGTAGACAAGTACTTTATTTCCACACTCCTCTAAAGCAACAAAGAGTGGAAAAGGTTGGAATCATTTAATCCCTGGGGAGCTAGGTAAACCCACAAACATGTCACTGTCTTGCAGTCTTCTGCAATCAACTATTTAACCTTATAGAACAGTTTTAAAACAACTATTGAGATGTTTTAAACAAAAATTGTTTAAACACTCAGCTACTTAAACTCCCAACCCATCAGGAATGACTCAGCCATGAGGCAAAAAGGAAATCAATGCCAAAATAACAAGATATAAGTTGCACAGAAACATTACTTCCTTGAAAATGTCATGATTCTCTGGTATACAACCAGATAAATGGCTTTCCTTTATCTGTATTACAGAAGTATTCAAGTTGAAATGAATAAGAATGGAAACGTGTAAGCTGTGGGAAGAAAGCACATCATAGATAAAGCCATCCTGTACCGATCACAAAGAGCTCTGCTACTTGGGACAATGTCAGGACACCACTTATGTTCAACACATAGAAACAACTGCCAATGGAAGATCCTGCAGCTCAGCACCAGGAGGGTGGCAAGAAGGTTGCCATGTATCTTGTCTGACACTCCTTTTCCTTTTATCCTCCTGGAAAACAGGCATAGGACCCAACCAAGGAAAAGCAGACATGGGGTAAGAACCAGGCACAAGAACAATGGAAGTAGCAGGCAGCAAGATTTGTGTGCAAATGAGCAGGAGTGGGTAAACATCAACTTGCAGTCTTTGTAAATGAGTATCCTCTTCCTGTAAGATCTCAGAATGAATTTTATTATGCCAAGTTCCCTGTGTTTGTCATCAGATTGCTGGAGTACACATGGTAGAACTGCACCCTACTGCAGCAGAAAATGATGGGTAAGTGCTAACATTTGTGGGTTATTCATCTGCAACAACACACAAATTCTGATTAGGACCAGATTGTCATGACAGATCTCCCACTGACGGGTTCTTAATTCTGGTAGCAACTGAATGGGTGTCTCTGGAGAGATGACAAGAGCTGTAAAGTGAGGAGAGAGGACTTAATCCTTGCAACTTTATGAATGAATTAATAATCACGATCTCTTCTTCCTTGCCTCTTGAGGCAACACATTTGTCAAGTCTGAACCTTGACTCTGAGTTTGTTACTGCAATAAATCCAAGCATTTTGCTACTGTCATCAAAGCTGATGTAGCTCTGGCACTTGGGCCATGCTTTGGATTGCTCATTGCCTCATCTCTGCCAGCTCTCAGTTTTATTATCTATTATCAGCTCGTCCCCCTAAACTACCTCCATGTTTTCTTCACACGGCCACCTGAAAACACGTTCTCCCATCACCACCTTCAGGCTCCAGTAAACAGGCTGTTATCCTGATCTGACCATTTAAGGTTTCTGTTAAAAACGGAGTTCTACCAATCTAGTCACAATGAATTAGGTTCACTAAATACAAGTAATATTCTTAAGCTGTCCTCTAATCTGAAGATTTGGAGGTAAGAGCTTCTCAGGAAGACAGAGGCAAGTAACATAGTGAGGCTCCCATCTCCTGCCAGCCTGATAAGAAATAATCATTACACTTCTAAAGCATTTCTTGTGCCAGGATGCTCACAGGACTAAAAATAAATCATAAATATAGAAGCAAAAATTATCTACTCTTTCAGTAAAATTCAAGACATTTATTGGGATAACCACTGTACCAATACGTTGACTCACCGATATCTCACATGCGGCTTCATCTGTAGGTCCTTCTATTTGTTCCTTGATGAAGTCCACATCTTCTTCCAGGACAAGCCCATATGACTCCATGACTTCTTCTAGTTTATTGGAAGTGATCAGGTGCTCAAACATTTTAACAGAAGCAGTTTCATGCTGTGAAAAAACCCAAACCAACACCTAAATGTTGCATCACAAAGCTTAAGCATCTTTCCTGCACTGCCACAGCTTCCTCCTAAGCCAGCAGCAGTGCCTGGCAGGGCACCCGGGCATGGTGTGGTCCAAGTGCAGCACTTGGGTGATTTTCTGTTCATTTTCTATCAAACCAAACAGGAAATACCCAGCTTAGAGAGTCCACAAACACACTGTTCAGCAGAGAGCTGTTACTTTTGTATTCTAACAAACAGCAGTAAGACAGTTACAATGCTGAAAGACAAAATAACCAAGTCTGCTGTGCAGAAGATTAACAACTTTACTCAGCTGATTCTGTTTAGTAATTGCAAGCAGGGGCAGGCCTGAAAGGCCTGTGTTACATTCCTCACAGCAAAGAACCCATGAAACCCTTCAAAGTTCCTGAAAGTTTGAACTCTAAACACTGTATTAAATATCCTTGAACTAAAAACTGGAAAGGAAGCTCCCAGTTGGTATTTTGCATTTGTAAAATATATTCAGGGTAAAGCTCACAACATGCATTTTAAGGCACAATGCTGGCTTAAAATGATCAGTGCAGCCCTAAGGAACGCTGCTGCCTCTTCAGAGTCATACTATAGGCACTGACAAGAGCAAGGTTTCATTTCTCCTCTGTGTCACCCAATGTGACATCTGCAGGACAAGGACATGTGTACACAAGGAGATCTCATGAAAGCACACAGGAGTTCAAGAGCATGTGTACTTTCAGGGAAGGGATGCTGGTGACAAACACCTGCCCTCACTTCTCCCCACACCTCCTTCTGTGTTGCTAATAAGGCTGCATCTGCTCATGGCCATGCTGAAGGGGGCTAATGTTCCCCAGAGAGACAGAGAACAAGGGAATCACCACAAGATTAGAAGACAACATTCTGGGTTTTAATTATGTCATCAATACAATGCAGTAAGAAAAGCCTAGATGATAACTATATTCTCACAAGCACTGGCAGTTTTTAAAGATTAATTATTTTCCCTGTAAAAAAAAAAAATAATCAGTTTTCTATTTTTACTTTAATAGTGAGAAGCCCACCTTCCACTTCCAATCTGGATGAGTGAGTGGAATAAATCTTCCATCAAACATGTGTGAAAATGGCCCATGACCTTAAAAATAAAGATTACACAGGTTTAATCTGAGGCATGGTTGTCAGTAAGAATATTTTTAGCAAGGTAAGGAGCTGGATTCTCTTGTATTTGACTTGATCTGGACATACAGAATCACAGACTGGTTAAAGCTCATCTAGTTCCAACCCCACTGCCACGGGCAGGGACACCTTCCACTAGAGCAGGTTGCTTCAAGCCTTGAACACTGCCAGGGATGGGGCAGCCACAGCTTCTCTGGGCACCCTGTGCCAGCGCCTCAGCACCCTCACAGGGAAGAATTTCTTCCTTGTATCTAATGCAAATCTCCCCCCTGCCAGGTTAAAGCCATTCCCCCTTGTCCTGTCCCTACAAGCCCTTGTCCAAAGTCCCTTTCCAGATTTCTTGTCAGCCTGCTTTATGCACTGGAAGCTGCTCTAAGGTCTCCCCAGAGCCTTCTCTTCTCCATGCTGAACAACCCCAGCTCTCTCAGCCTATGTCCATAAGAGATGCTCCAGGAACAGATAAATACTGTCTTGGAATATGGCCATGCACTGAGCAGCCCAAAACAGCACTCTCATTCTGATCTCAAAGCCAGGTTGGCTTTCAAAAAGCAACAAGCCATCTCAGATGTAACTTACCCAAATCATGACAAAGGCCAGCAATTTCTACACAGAGGATGTCTCGCTGGGTTATATCCAGTTCTGGCTGTTTCTTCTTCAGTGCACGAACCAGACGTCCTGCTAAGTAGCCCACCCTGTTTGCAAAAGAAGAGAAACTAAATCCTTTAAGTCATAGCTCTTGTCTGAGGGGTAGCATAGAACAAATACTCAAACTCTAACCTGCAAGAAAGTCACAGAAACAAAGTACTTCCCATAGTAGAATTTTAGTCATCAGTAACACATGTGAAAGCAATAAAGCATGAGATACCATGCCCCAAGCACACCAACAACAGTAACTACGTAAGCAAACAGCAACACGTTTACCAACAGCGTGCATCCTGAAGCACCACAGTGTACACGTGGTCCCTTTGACTTCCGGTCAGGGCAATTGCAAAGGTTCACAACAGTCACCAAAGCACATTGTTCTTCTTTCAAATTGCTATTTTAAGAGTAGCTTATGACAATTATTTCTCTTTCTGTCATTCATTTTAAATTGGGCATTTAATTTCACTGAACGGGGGACACTGTTCTCATGATATGAACTTCTATAACCTGTTCACAAGCTCTACCCCAGCTTCCTTTTCTACTTGCCCTAATCTTGCAGAACACCTTAAAGCAAGGCAAGGTTTTATATGACAGAGTAGTATCTTTGATTAGACCAACTTTTACTGTTTGGTGGTTTTTTACTAGATTGATAAGCACACGGAGCTTGATAACAACTGTCCCAAGTTTAATTAAATGGATTAATTAAACAGTCTAAAAGAAAAGGTGATTGATACCACTGGAGTTTGCAAACTCCTCTTGTGAAAGCTTAGTTTATATCTCTCACATTTTTGTCTTTTCAGGTTTACCAGACACAATCAATTCCAGCCTCACTGACTTGACCCTCTTGCAACACACACTTGCATCTTTATAGTGTCACGGAGCAGGGGTAGACTTACTCCAGACTTACTCCTCAATATTTCAGCACTAACAGAAGCAACTTCAGGCTGGCCAGACCTTGTGAAAAACACCCCCACTGACTAGTTCAATTTCTCTGCACCTTGGGATATACTTATAAAACAAGCTTAAATTTGTCATTAATCAGCTTCTCTGTGGAGTGTGAATGACCTAGAACACTCTGGGAATCCTTGGGTCCATCATCTGTTTCTGTTTACCTTACTGCAAACAGCCTGACCAATTGCTGTCAATTGCACAAAGCACACACAGCTGCAAATGCAAACATTGCTGATAAAATGGGGTTTAGCTGTGCTGAACAATATGAGGGCAATACAACTGTCTGGCAAGTCATTTAGAGTAGGCCCGGTACCCTTCCCAGGTTTGTGCTTTAAAACTCAAGTTCTGACCAAGGAGAACATAAACCACTCACAGTTTTTAATTAACATGATTCTCACAAGCAGAAGTGGTGGGAAAGGAAATCTAACATTGATCCATCTTGTTGGCTTCTTTATCTGTCTGTGTTAAACGAAGTTCAAGGGAACAGCCCATAATCACACAGCACATCCAGAAACATTTCTGAGACCATAACTGCCACCACAGCAGTACCCACCAGTGCTCAAAGACAGCAATGCCCCTTGGCTGGCACTCCACAGTAATGGAACTAAACTCAGGGGAATGCAAATGCAAGACATCACCACCTTACCCTATAGAGTGTTCAAAGCGGTTGTGAGAGGCTCCTGGAAAAACAAAGTAAGTGCCACCCAGCTGCTTAATATATCTGAGGCGCTGAAACTGCGGTGTGTCGATGATGCGAACAAGAAGGGGATGTATTTCAATGTGCCCATGAATTGGATCATTAAAAACCTACAAAAGCCAAACAACAGTGTAATTAACATTTAAAATTTGACTTGGGGAAAAAAAAAAGGCATCAAGGTAAAAGATAACTAGAATGGTTAGGCTGGGTGTTTTGTTTTCTCCTCTAAGAAGGAGACTTAACACTTGAGAAAACCACTGTCTTTACTGATCTGCTGTTGCAGTTAAAGCAGGACACCACAATACAAGGCTGAGACAGCCAGTAAGAAGTGTTCAGTTTGACACTGTTTGTGTTCTTTAAAATCAAGTGAAATTTTGCAGCATGGAAATTATAATTCTTACCTTTTTCACAAAATAACATGCAAACCCTAAGATAACTGAAATACAAAAGGCATACTCCTTGATCATCCCTAAGCATAGGTTTTAAGAGACATCTGATTAACTACAGTGACTTACCAAAGAAGATAAACACACACCTTGCCTCAAAACAGCAGATAAAACCATTTCATCATACTGAGGCAAATAAGGCTCTCCTGTGCTCTCTCTGCTCTCCGTCACTGAGCTGACAAAGCTCTAGCAGATGTGCAGACTACCAAAGAACACATGCAGCCCTGGCCCGAGTTAAACCAACATACACCACTGTGAGCAACTGCTGGAAGCAAGGAGTCTGTTAACCCAGGCCTGGGGCTAAGCTAATAGAAAAACACAAGGAGAGGCTCTACACAGAGATGTGAAAGGGGAGCTCCTCAACACACTTCAAACAGCTCCTCTGCTCACTCCACCTCTCACAACCGCCAGGTGCCCACATAAAGCTCTCTGCTGATGATTTTAACAGTACTTCTGGTTAATGTGGTTTCTATAAGACTACCCACTACCAAGGAGCAGGGCTCTTCTAGTGCAATGGAGAGGCACCATCACAGCTCCAGCTGAAACCACCAAGCCAAAAGGAGGGAGGCAGAGAAACAGGCATAGGGAGAGTGCTGTGAAGCCCTGGAAGCAGTGTCCCCCGACATGATGTGACATGGCACTGGGGCTACCTTCATCATATCCATGTGCTGCTGTTGCAGTTTGTCCAAGCAGGCCAAAACTTTCAGTCTCTCAGCTGGGAGGCTAGAAAGGAAAAAAAAATACCTTGAGAGCAAAGTTTGCAACGCGTGTCCCTTAACAATTTGCAGCACATATGGAATTACTTGTGCAAGTTCATATTAACTCTGATACTCGTTGCCTTTTTTATAGAAACAAGTATTTCTGCAGCTTTTTCAGGAAAACATTGAACATATTTTCAGGAAAACATTGAACATATTTATCCTTCCAAAGTATAGAAAGAAGAGAACAAAAAGCTACAGAAATTGTCAGTAAAGCAGTGTAAGAGCTTCTCCCACTTATACAGAATTGAGAAATAGAACCACCAGGGAGCACACATTTTTACATCAATTTCTCTTAGGGAAAGTCACATTTGGAGATAAGGCCTATAAATTCATGGGATAGACAATGTGCAGGCTGAAAAATTCCTTAAACTAAAATGCCAAAGTCCCAATAAACAATTTTTATAAAAATTTCTTTCAGTTTGTCAACTCTGTGTTAAAAGTTCAGTGTTGCCAAATTAATTTGAATTTTACACAAATGAATTTCAACTCCAACAGTGGAACTGCCAGAGTTTAAAAAATGCTCTAATTTTGTCAACAGCTGCTTCTTCTATTTCATGAAGATATCTTGCTATCATTTTTAGTAAATTATTAAGGGTCCCCTTCACAACACATACGTAAATGTCCAGCATAGGTACTCTCTTGTAGCCATGGCATTATAAGAGCACAGGCAGGACAAGTCTGGAGGGAGAGATAATACACCCTATTGCACTCACTTCTATCAACTCTGCAAGCCGTGTCCTTGAAACCAAGCAAAACGTTTTCAGCTCAATTTGACAGCAAACACCTTATCACAAGGAAGTATGACTTGCTGCCTTTTACACTCCTCAGCAGTCTACCATCCTGAAATCAGTTTTACACCAGGCTTTCAATTTAAACTTTAACAGAAGCAATACAATAAAATGTCAACAATGACCAACAAATACTGCTCAATGCACTACACATTTTCATCCGAATCATTTAATAATTCACAATCCATCAACTACTAAACACAATGTCATGTCTGAGCTGCTGCTGAGCACTTTTCGTCTTAAGTGCTCAGTAACCCTCCCCCAGCAAGGGGCTCTCGGGCTGCAGCCTCTCTGCTCACAGACTGTCTCCAGCCTTCAGCTGCTGCCACTCACGGTGATGATGAAAAGTACCAGTGGTGATGCTTGGACCAGTGTGTTACTTCACACCCCGAGCAGCTCAGTCTGCAGGAGCTACCACAAACCCCCACATACATTCCTGAAAGAGCTCACTATTTACAGGGCAGTAGGAAGTAGCTAACGCTGAGGACACAAGAAGAGAGCCACCTGCCCACCCTTCTTGCTCTCTCCTAAGAAGATGAACTTTGGCATTTGGATTTTGGAAGAGCCAAGGAACCCTTCTGTGGCCAGCACACCAGAAGCTTGTACACACCTATGCTTACACTCCCAGGAAAAGCAACTGCAACTGCTCTTTGAGGTCCATCCTGAAAATGGGACCAAGAATACTCAACTGCTGCTTGAAAGAAGAGAGCAGTCTTTCTGACCACAGGCATGGCTATCTTGGGCAGGACTAGTGCTTCGCTGGTAACCAAGCACCTCCATCACCACCCTCAAAAACAATTCAGGGACAGCAAAATCACAAGCAATGTACTTTCAGCCATCTACATTCATTTTACTTCTGTGGAGGAGTTCTCTCTCAAGACACCTAGTTAACATGCAGAACCACACCTGGACCAGAGTACCTTTGCTCAGCAGACTTGAAAAATTAACACCCAAACTTGACGTGCAGAGATGACCCCCATGTTCTTAACTACAACTGAGGTCTTCATTGGATACAACCAAAAGAGATAGAAATAAAACCCAAAAAAGACAAGTGATGCTCCAAACTTTTGCTCACTGCCCACTGACTGATGCCCAGATCATCCCTGAGCAGTGATCAGACCCTTCCAGCCAACTCCCCACAGCTTCTATACTGACCATGATGTTCTATGGAATAGAATATCCCTTTGGGGAGTTCGGGTCAGGTGTCCTGTCTCTGCTCACTCCCGGTTTCTTGTGCCCCTCCTCACTGGCAAAGCACGAGACACTGAGAAGTCCTTGATCAGGGTAAGTGCTACTAAGCAACAACTAAAACACGGGTGTGTTATAAACACCATACACTGAATCCGAAACACAGCACTGCACCAGCTACTAGGAAGAAATTAACTCTACCCCAGCCAAAACCAGGACAGTAGATCAAACATCAACACACATGGTTTTTAACAAGGTGTAATGCTGCAGGATTATACAGTCATGCAATAGAACTCAGGTAACAAAACTTGCCCCAAGATACTCCTGGTCACACAAGGCAGGACTTCTTTGAGACATTTTTGAGAAGGCAAGGTGGCGCAAAGCTCACCTAGCATTAAATGAGGGTCAGAGCTGCTGACTACAGAGCACAGCCTGTTGGCTTGAAGCACTCGATTATACTTTTAAATCCCCCAAAAATTCAGGAGAGAGGAGAACATTAACTGGAAAATAGCCAGGTACATAAGAGGAAGGCGTGTGGGCACCTACGATCATAAGAAACTACCAATGACTGCAAGTAGAACAGCAGAGAAAGGACAGTTATGTACTACTGGCACTAGTTTACTATACAACTACCTGCGCAAACACTGTCCACAAAGAGCACAGCCTGATGTGCTGCTTTGCTGCAGAAACTCACCTCCAGGAGGGCTGAATGAAGCGGTGCTAGTGCAGCTCTCAGCAGGGTACAACACAGCTGTTGAAGTCACCCCTGGGACAACAGGTCGGTGCTGTGCAAGGGTCAGAGCAGCAAAGGGAATAAATAGGCCCAGCCAATGAGGTTGGGAAATCCCTGCCTGACACACCAGGTCAGTGAGTTGGGTGTCTTATCATCCTGCCCTGCCTCCAGGAACACTAACCCTTGTGACAGCTCTGGATGACAAAGAATGTTGACAGGAAAGTCTTGTTGTGATGGGATCACCTGGATATTGTACACCAAGAGCTCTCTGTCCTTCTCCAAACAGAAAGCAACAGCAGGGGATTTTTTCCCTGCTATCTATGAGGCAAGATTGCTTCAATCAAGACATTATGCACAAATCATGTGCCAGCACTGTGGTTTCCAGGGCTCTGAAGGCAGAATTGCTCCAACAACCTAAGCAGCAACACTGCTGACTCTCTTCCAAAGGGTAAGGACCGATACTTCCCCATCCACCCCTCTCTTCTTTGCCCACACCCTTCCTCATGCCACAGATGACAATGCTGAAAAAATCCCTTTTCTGCACCCATTAGGAACTTAACTAATCCAGACATCAGCCAGTCAGCCCTACTCATCAGCTGTACTTAGTGTGCAGCATGCTGCACGCCACACAAAACGTCCACTTCCAGGAACATGAGAACATGTGGGAAACCCACAGTACTGCCTCCAGCCCCTGCCATTCCAAGTTCTCCCCACTGCAAGTTCAGGAATGGCAGGGAACCAAACATCTGCATTCATTACCAGCCTGTCACAGAGAAATGATGAAAATTACTGTAGGACACGGTGTATGGCAGGAAAATGCATGCAAAGGGATCATTCTTCAGTGCAGAGTTGAGATGATTTAAAAAAGCAGAAGGCTCCAGCAATTTCTCATCCACCTCACAGTGTTTTCAGCACAACAGAAACAACATGTCAGATCTCACCAAATGAAACACTAAAAGGACCCTCCTGGGCAGAATGGGGAGGAGAAACAAAAGAATATAAGACCCATGGGTTGAGATAAGAACAGTCCAATAACTAAAGTATGGTATACTACTACTACTACTAACAGTAATGATACAGGAAATAACAACGGGAGAGAATATAAAAGTAAAAGGGGAAAGATAAAAAGCAATAAACGCAAATGATGCACGATACAACTGCTCACCATCTGCTGACTAATACCCAGCCCAACCCAAGCAATGACCAGTCCCCTTCAGATAACTCCCTCGTTTCTATACTGGGCATGATGTGCTGTGCTACGGAATACCCCTTTGGGTAGTTTGGGTCAGGTGTCCTGTCTCTGCTTCCTCCCAGCTTCTTGTGCCCCTCCTCACTGGCAGAGCATGAGACTGAAGAATTCCTTGATCAGGGTAAGTGCTACCGAGCAACAACTACAACATTGGTGTGTTATCAGCATCATTCTCACACTAAATCCAAAACACAGCACTGCACCAGCTACTAGGAAGAAAAAATAACTGTTGCAGCTGAACCCAGGACAAACCCCAGAAAAGTTACAAGGTTTTTGGGACCAGCCATCTCCATCACTTCTGGGAGCAACCCCCAACATGCTTTAGGCCAGCATTCAGTTCTCCTCTGTTCATGGCAGGTGATTGCTGTGCGACTTTGCCAAGTGCTGCAGCCTCTCACAGTGGCCACCCAACTCCACCAAAAGCCTGTATCCTGTCAAGGCACACAACCAAGCCTCCTTTCCTGTGACAGTCCACCCTATTGCAGAAAGTGCAACAAAGAGCAAAGTCGCAGCAACTGCTACAAAATTAAGATTCCAAAGCTCACGACTTATCCCAGGGATGTGGGTGAACCCCAGCTTGCATGGAACAGCCCTGCTCTTTAAAAACCGTTATTACTGTCAGCACTAGAATGGAGCAGCATTAACTTGACCCAGGAAGACAGTTCTCATCAAAACCACTGGGGTTTATATAACGGTTCTAGTACCACTTGAAGGGTTATTGTGTTGGTGGCAGTTTCGTTAAAGCTTTTTAAATGGATGGGGTTTAGTTACTGGGCACAAGCTTCCACGGTTTGTATGGCTCTGGCTGTGCCGGGGTCAGCAGGGGAACCGGTAAACCGGTCCAGAGGACTCTCGATCAGCCGCACCGGGCTCGTTCCACCATAAACACCTGCTCCAACCGCCCTCACGGCCGAGCTCTTGGGCATCCGGGTCGGACGCGGGTCAAAGTCATCCCGTTCGGTCAGGACCCGGTGAGGCGGGGACCCCCCTTGCAGGGCCTCACGGCCGCGCAGCCCCTCGCGAAC
>NW_009920226.1:0-1025 GCF_000696875.1 Nestor notabilis | reverse complement strand
CCATTTCGTGCGGGGAACACGCCACCACCTCACTCCCCGCACCCGTCATTAAAACTTATTTTTACCCCGCTAATCCATTAAAACTTATTTTTACCCCGGTAATATTTTGTGCTTAACTCCCAAGCAGAGCTCGCTGCACTTTATTATAGATATTTTACACTCTCGAAGTCTTTTAATTAGAAAGAGCATAACAAGCCATATTTGCTTGCAACAACTTAACAAATAAAAGGCCTGTAGCTGCAACTGTGAAGGAGCTATATTATTGTTTTTATGGGGCCATAAAAAGTCGCTCAGCCTGTTCTGCTAGGGAGAAGGTCGTAAAGATGGTTCAGTTTATTTAATTTATATCTCCGAGCTGTAAAACTTACCACTGTGGGAGTTCATACGCTGCATCCATGGGTATATTTGAATGCTAGTTTTTTGTTCTTGCGAAGTGTTCCTGTTTTGGTCACTGGTAAAATCCTGTGCGATTGATGTCTGTGTATTATGTCCCATAGAATTTTGCCTGCAGCTAGAAAGCATGTCTTTTTCTTGGTAAAAAGCATTAGATCCATAGTCATAAGGTCCTCGGCTGGAGCTAAACACAACATTATCTTGCGGTGAATAAAAAGGAGAAGAATAAATCCGGTTTTGAGCAACGGCTGCTCCATAAGTAGAAAAATGCCTGACAGGGTCATAGGCAGTTGAATTGAGGGCTACGTTGGGAAGCACCTCTTGGCCACTGGTTAGATGGCAGGATAAAGATGGGTTTGTAAAATAGGAATTCATATCGTCCTCTACACCTGGCTGTGTGATTTCTTTAATATTTATTTCTGTCTCCAGTTTGTAGTCTGAACTAGATTGTTATAGGGAAGGCTCTGCTCCAGGACAGACAAAATGACAAAGTCAGCTGACCCGGGGGGAGCCAATGGGGAGGCGGGTGTCAAAAAGGGAAAAAATTGCTTTTGCTTCTGTTGATTCCCTAGTTGAAACTAAGTGGGCATGGAAAGTAAGTCCTGCACCCCCAAACCCCCCCCAGCACCCCC
>NW_009920225.1:405-2384 GCF_000696875.1 Nestor notabilis | reverse complement strand
CATTACTGGCGTGAGGCCGCACAAATCCCAGCTGGTGACAGCAAAGGCCCAGCCACACTGCTTGGTGTGAGCATGGCACCATGGCATGCTTCAGCCTGGCCACCCACTGCAGGGGAGCAGCCCCTGTGGTGCCAGGGTGCCGTGGTCACCTGGTGATGGCCACTATGGGGACACCCACCAGGCCACCCTACAGCTGGTGCCACCACAGTGGCTCTGGCATGAGACATGGAGGCCCCACTGCCCAGGCACCGTGGGTGCCCTGTAATGACCAATAGTGGGTCCGGGCTCTTTCGCCACCATTGAGGCAGCTGGTCTGTGCCATCTCATGGTGGTGGTGACTCTGCTCCATAGCACCCAGCAACTCCAAAGTGGTGGGGATGGGCACCCAACTGCAGCAGAACCAGAGCAAGAAGTGGCAGAGCTGGGGACAGTGGCCCCAAAACCCTCTGGGGTGCCCCACAGGCAGCTATCCCACATCCGGGAGCGCCATGCCAGGAGCAATGCCTGCGGGCACACCTTCCCTGCCTGCACCCATCCCTATCTGCCTGCACCATGCTGCTGCCTTCTTCCTGGTTTCCTACCCTGTGGTGCCACCATGCTCCTGACCCGAGCTCTTGTGGCACTGGGTGACAGCCACCACTTCCCCATGTCCCACCAGGCAGCCCCCAAAGGCTAAAGCAGCAAACATAGGGCTCCCACCAGCATGGCCGGGACCAAATCCAGTGGGGCTGTCATTGCTGGGTGACAGTGGTGGTGGCCAGGACCTGGCAGTGCTGGTGACAAGGACCTGGCGGGCTCTTAGCCCCCTCCCAGCAGCCACATTCCTTTGGAACTTGTTCCGCAGGGTCCTGTGCGGGTGCCAAGGCAAAGGCATCTGGGTTGGGTTTTTCCTGGTCATGCCCTGCTTTGCTCTGGCTCCAAGTCAACAAGGAGCTAAAAAGAGGATTTGATGACAACCTCCGGTGCTCCCCCAGTGCCACCAGTATCCCCAAGCACCCCATGCTGCCAGGGAGGATCCTGCAGAAAGCCAGGAAGGGGGAAGAAAGAGGAAGCAAAAGCAAGTGAAAAACGACCCAATTTAATCCCAAAGCCTCCCCAGCTCCAAGGTCTCGGGAGCACCCTGGTGTGTCCCCCCACCCTGGGCAGCCTGGGGGGCCCCAAGCTGAGCACACCCCTGGGAGCACCCCATGGTTCTCCGCTCTGGCATGGGGAGAAGGAGCTTTCCGAGGCGTCCGGCCTCTTCCTCAGCTCCGCCAGCACCCAGCCGTATCCCACCACCCTTGCCCTAGTGCGGCCACCCACAGCCCTTATGGAGGTGCCCTGATGAAGACCATCTTGGTGGAGTAGGCCAGGTCCACTAGGTAGGCGATGAGGTTGAAGATGGTGAGGAAGGTGACCCCCAGGTGCTTGTTCCACCAGCAGTTCCTGTTGCAGTTCTCAGGGCGGGTCCTCCCTCTGAAGCTGTAGAGGGGCCAGAGGATGGTAGCGGTGATGTACATCATCAGGGCCAGAGCGTTGTAGACCACCAGCATCTTCTCCAGCGGGCAGGGGATGTAAGTGAGGCACCGGCCAATGGTGAAGATGATGATGAGGAGGGTAACAATGAAGCAGATGGAGTAGACAGCCACACACCACTGCAGGCCAGCTTCTGAACTGAAGGTATCCAGCAAGGAGAAGATGAGACAAGCCACGTAGGCTTCAAAGACCTTGAGGAGCCCAGGCACAGTGGAGAGGAAGCTGCTGATGTCCCCCGGCTTGGCGCGGACCGGCCAATGGTGAAGATGATGATGAGGAGGGTAACAATGAAGCAGATGGAGTAGACAGCCACACACCACTGCAGGCCAGCTTCTGAACTGAAGGTATCCAGCAAGGAGAAGATGAGACAAGCCACGTAGGCTTCAAAGACCTTGAGGAGCCCAGGCACAGTGGAGAGGAAGCTGCTGATGTCCCCCGGCTTGGCGCGGGTGAGCCCCCCCTCG
>NW_009920225.1:0-352 GCF_000696875.1 Nestor notabilis | reverse complement strand
GCTGCCGCTGCAGGGGCTGCTGATGAAGGTGGAGGGGAAGACCACCGAGGTGGTGAAAACCATCAGCGTCGCCAGCATGGAGAAAGCTGAGGTGAAGTCATCCCAGGAGAGCGGCAGCTTGGGGTAGAGCTCCAGCAGCTCCAGCACCACCACCAGCAGCGTCACAGCAAAGCAGAAGCACCAAGTGAACATGCACCATGTCCCGTATGGACCCCCAAAGTCCCAGGTGGAGGCCACCAAGCTGAAGGCGATGCAGGACAACACGATGGCAAAGAGCCGGGCGATGCCCACCCAGGAGGTGACGGCGTGGAGGTTCACCGTGGCCACTGCCATGGTCCCGGTCAGTTCTCCC
>NW_009920224.1:0-946 GCF_000696875.1 Nestor notabilis | reverse complement strand
CCCCCCCGTGTGTGTGTGTGTGTCTGGGGTGATGCCCCCCCCATCCTCTCTTTTTAGGGTGCTTCCATGGCCCCCCCATCCCTCTGTCCATCCACCAACATGGGGCAGAACCATGGCCCCTCCTGGACCAAATCAGTGTCACCCCACTGGGACCCATCCATTGGGGGGGGCACCCCAGGCCCCCCCGCCTTGTCCTGCAGTCAACAGCCTCATTAGGACAGACAAGGGGGTGCAGGGGGGGACCCCAAGAGCCACCAGCCCACCCCTGTCCTTGTCACCTCCTGTCCCTGCCGGGGTGACCTGGGTGCATGTGTGTGGGGTACATGTATGTGTACACATGTCCGGGGTACACATATGTGGGGTACACACACATGTAGGGTACACGTATGTGTGGGTCTCTCCTTGTGTCCATGTGTCTGTCCCTGTATCCCAGGATCTGTCCATGTGTCCGTCCTTGTGTCCATGTGTCTGTCCCTGTATCCCAGGATCTGTCCATGTGTCCGTCCTTGTGTCCATGTGTCTGTCCCTGTATCCCAGGATCTGTCCATGTGTCCATCCTTGTGTCCATGTGTCTGTCCCTGTATCCCAGGATCTGTCCATGTGTCCGTCCTTGTGTCCATGTGTCTGTTCCTGTGTCCCACAGTCCATCCTTGTCTCCCTGTGTGTCTCCCTTTGTCCATGTGTCTGTCCCTGTGTCCGTCCTTGTGTTCAGGGTCTGTCTGCGTGTCTGTCCTTTTATCCCTCTGTCCGTCCTTGTGCCCGTCCTTGTATTCCATGTGTGTGTCCCTGTGTCCATGTGTCCGTCCTTGTGTCCAGGGTCTGCCCGTCCCCGTGTCCCTGTGTCCGTGTCCGTGTCCCTGTGTCCATCCCTGTGTCCGTGTCCGTGCCCGTCCCTGTGCCGCGCTCCCACCCCAGCGCCCCGGCGCCCGGTCCCAGCGCCCATCCC
>NW_009920223.1:0-558 GCF_000696875.1 Nestor notabilis | reverse complement strand
GATGATGGTTGGATGATGGTTGGATGGGTGGGTGATGGATGATGGTTGGATAAAGGATGGGTGGATGGATGGATGATGGATGGATGATGGATGGATGATGGTTGGATGATGGATGATGGATGGATGATGGATGATGGTTGGATGATGGATGGATGAGTGGATGAGTGGATGGATAAAGGATGAATGATGGATGGATGATGGTTGTAAATGATGGTTGGATGATGGATCGGTGAATGGATGGAGGATGGTTGGATGGTGGATGGATGATGGTTGGATAGATGATGGATGAGTGGATAGATGAGGGGGTCCCCGCTCCCGGTGCTCACCAGACACAAGGTGCTTCTCAGACAGCATGATCCTGGTGACGGGGCTGCGGTGCACGGTGAAGGTCTGGAAGAGCTGGGGCCCGGAGCCCAGCGTCTCGGGGTGCTGCACGATGACCCGCACCACGCCGGAGCTGGTGCCGTAGGCGATCTCGATCCAGTTCCCGCTCTCACCTACCACCAACCGGTCCTCAGGCTCCCCCCGGGTCACCCCAGTCCCGAGCCGGGGCCGGGG
>NW_009920222.1:1238-20846 GCF_000696875.1 Nestor notabilis | reverse complement strand
GCCCCGCGTCCTTCCCTCTTTCCACGGCGTGGGTGCCAGCAGAATCCGATACAGTGCGATATATAGAAGCAAGGTACGACTGGAATAATGAAATTTCAAAAATAAGCCCTTTTTAAAGGCTGGTTGTAACAGTCCTGCTGGGTATTGTAAATGCCTCAGGTGCACTTGATACTGCTGTTACGTTCCTGGCGCTGGCTTCTGATTTTTATGGAAAGATGGATTGAACTTCAATTTAAGAATATTCGGTAATCCCTCTCAGGACATACTGTAACAGCTGGTATTTTTGTGTTGCAGCAAATCGATTCCATACAGCAGTCAGCAATGCCTATGGCCAGGCTCCGGCAAAAACTTCCAAAGCATTTTAAGCAGACTGAGCCAAAGAAAATAACATCATCACTGCAAAAATGTAGCTTAATTTGCAAGTTAGAAAAAATAAAATAAAATAAAAAAAAAAAATCCCCATTCCATTCCAGCAAAATATTAAGCATTTTACTGGTAAAGATTTCATCAGGTCATTTATTTTTCATTAATATATATTTAGGATCTGTGGGGAATAACTTTATGCTGTATATAAGTTTCTTAAATAATAAGGAGCTTGAATTTTTTAAAATATTGAATGATTTACCATGAAATGAAGAAAAAGAAACCGATCAAGTTTAAACACGACATGTATGTAGATCAACAAGACTTTTCACATTTCGCAGTGGACTTTTTTAAGGAGCCTGAATTTCTGATTAGTAATAATGCACTTACGATGAGAATGCTGTGCGTGTTTGGCTTTACTTATTTATCTGAAATAGACGAAAATACTTTAAGCTGCATGTAAACCAAAGATGCCTCATTAATGGTAAATCATTTTGGTTTGACTAGTTTCTTACACAGGTGAAAACTAAAAATGCCTCCATCCTTCGTATGGCTGTGCTCATGCTGGGGACTGTAAGTGAGCTGAGAACATGACTTTTCCTTTATGACACTTGTATGTCTTAAAACAAGCAGAATTAATGCAAAGTGAATATGTTTCTTCTTAATTGGTACAGTGTGTCCTTGGCTAGGATGTCTTTTTCTCCCCTCCCGAACTCCCTTTCTTGTAAGCTGCACCCCGGCTGGCTTTGCATATAGATGTTTTACAACTTTGTCATCATAAGATGAGCTTTTTCTCTGAAATACTTAATTTCTATATCTCCATTTTAAATTTTATGTTAAGGGGCTTTGTGCTGTTTTGATGAATGTCAAAATATGTTTTTGGAACCTGATGGTTTTTTTAGTGAAAACTTACTTTTTTTCCTTCACCACAAAGTTTTATTACTAAAAAAAAAAAACCAAAACCCAAACCCTAAAGCAATCTTAATAGATATCTTTTAAGTTTTATTTGGTCTTTCCATCATAGAAGAAGTTATCTAGGGTTGTAACTTCTTCCATATTTGTCTTCTTAAATAAAGAAAAGAAAACCAAAACAAACCCCACAAAAATCAGTATCACTGGAGTTTGAAAGCTGACATGCAAAATCTTTCTTGTGGTAAATGCTTAGAGGAGGAAAAAAAACCCCGAAACAAAGAACTTTAAGAAGTTGCCACACTACTTAAACAATAGGCTTATGCCTAGGGTTGAGTTAAAAACTAACTTATATCTAATAATTGATTTAAAACTTAATAAACAAAATCTTGTGGATGGCCCTTAATATGTTGCAATACTCTAAGCAGTGTGGGGATTTTTTTTTTTTTTTTTGGTAAAAAACAGAATTCTGACAGGATAAAGTGTTTACAGCACCTGTATATTACTCTTCAACAAGACTGTTGCCAAGTCCAAATGTGTCCAAAATACGTGCTTTCAGAGCCAAGATGACTTCAAAAGTCATCTGATTAATATGACTGTGTTAAAAAAAAAAAACAAAAACCAAAACCCTCAACAAAAAACAAACCATCATCATCATGAGTAAAATGCTCTTCTATTTATTTATTTTCTTATGCAGAACTATGCTGCTTGCTTTCTTCAAGGATCCTTATTGTTTACTGAAATCTGGAGAAAACCCTCATTTTCTGTTAGCTTCTACTTCCCCCTTTCCCTTTCTTCTCCCTGCAAACACGTCAGCCCCTGTCCTGCTATTAGTGAAGGTTTCCAGTCTTCACTCTGAACTTCTTTTCACAAGTTTGTGTTCCAGTTTCATATTTTAACATACTCGAATTTAAGTATGTTCACTTATAATTGAAATTGGTTTTTACTGTTGTTACATTTGGTCTGAATTATCTTGAAAAATAAAATAAAATTAAAAGAAAGACCTAAAATTTGGTATCAGCAGGCCTGTGCAATTATTAAAAAATATGTCTTAAAAAATACTGACTTTGTAGTAATGAGTTGCAGAAAAATTCCTTACATGGTCTACATGATAATGACTCCATCAACTCCATGAATCAGACTGCTATTTACCTTAGAGAAGTGTTTGCCCTGGTCCTGCTTTTTAGAACTTCAGTTAAAATTTAGATTATATTTCCAGTTTGCAGAAAAACTATTAAAATTGCGTGTTAGATCTTAAAATTAACTGAAAACAATTGAAAGGAGGTAAAGTGGAAATGCTGAATAAATTACCATGCTAGAAAGCTTTTTTTTTTTTCCCCTGGGGTAAGTAGTAGCAAAATTTGAGTGACTTAAATTATTCACTGTTTTAACAAAATAACCCTTGACTTTATTTCCAAAATGCCTGACACTCTAAAGCATAATTTACATGAGAGAAATGTAAATGAAATGGCGTTGTTTTTATAGCAGAATGGGATTATAGGCTAGATTGAAGAGAACAGAACTTTTTTCACCTGGGAGGAAAAAAAAAGTCTTAATGGTCATAAATAAATGCAAAGCACTTTGTTTTGAGAGTCTTAAATCAAAAGCTTATTTTGTGGTAATGATTGGATTTGGTTAGCTGCAGTAATTTACAGTTTAACAATGTTCTTAATTGTAGAATTTTGTTTCTGTTCTCTAGGAGAAACTGGGAGATAATATAAATCTTCATAGACAACTTGGCTGCAAGCAGTTAAACTGAAATTAACTTCTGCCTTCTGGCTACGGAGTGCTAGTCTGACGTTCCTGCGTGATACTCTGCAGACTAAATCATGCCAGCGTTATCAGCTGGATCTGGAAGTGACACAGGTACGCAAGCCAAGGAGGACTGCATGTTTCCTCCAGATCTTATTTGTTAAGTCTACGGTCTCTATTTCAAGAAATCATCAAGTTAGATAATTAATTACGGTCTCAATAGATGTTTTATTTCAGACTTTAAACATAACTTTTTCTCCCTGAAGTTAATTTAGACATATGAAACACCATGGGTAAAATAAATTAATTTTTAAAAGTCCCACCACTACCTGCTTCCCTTCCATCCGTAGCCCCCCCAAAAAGAACAACTCTGAGCAGATATTATATATGGATCTGAAGAATTTGGATTCACCTCTGAGCATGGTTCCTACAATGTTAACTTGAAAAAGGAGAAGGAAAAAAAGGATGATATCATACATGCCTTAATATTTGCAGCAGTCTAGACTATCCCCTCTGTGAGTTACAGTTATCAGTGGAGTTATTTCTGAATACAGACTATTTAGTTTTGACACTTCTTTAACAAATTAGGAGAAGAAAAATACTGTCTCAAGTTCTTTTCCTTCACTTGCCTTTCACATCAGTCCAGTTTCTGGCTGCAGGCAGCGGGATTGCAGATATGTAGCTTTCCGTAGCTTTCACCTTCATTGCAATGTTAAGCTGTATTCAACGGTTAAATCTCGTCTTGTTGTTATGTGTACGTTCCCTCTGTCTACTGATATTTTTGTCCCTGTTTTAGGAACAACTAAAGTTAGTATTTTTGCTTGAGGGTGTTTCGTAAATAGGTGATCCAGCTGAGGTTACAATGCAAATCTCTGCTTTCCACCACGTGCTTGTTATGCTAATGAAGAAAATGAAGAGGGAGACTTCAAGTCAGGAATCCAAAATATAATGTATATAAGGAACTGCACTGGATTCTTACTTTAAATAGACTGTACAGTGCGATATTTCTTTTTTTCTTCCACATGACCAGTCCTTGTCAAATTTCTCTTAGATGAAAAGATTAATCTTTGGAGCTGGGTGTGTGTGTTTGTTTATTTATTACCATGGGGAGGGAGGGTTGTGTTAGGTTTTATTTGTTTTTTTTGTCTCCTTCTTCCTGTATTTAAGGGATTTGACTATCATCTTGCCAAAATCTACGTATCTTTCTTTTCTTCCCTTTCCCCCATGGAAATAAGTGCAGTTGAAGCTGTTTAGTATGCTAAAGCTGAATTTTGAAGATTTGACAGAGCCTACTCTGGTCTGATTTTCCATTCTGGATCTTTGTTTTCTTTATCACACAATCTTTTGTGTCCTTCCAAAACCTGCCTATTTTTTTTTTTTTTTTTTTTTTTTTAAATAATTGTTACTTGGCCAAATGCTTTCTGACATTTTAGAAGTCTCAGGGAAATGATGAGATGAACAGCAGGGGGATGTGTGATGACTGGTGCCTGATACTGACAGTTTTGCTTGTTTTATTGTTTAAGAATGTTAACATGTCCAAAAGTGATAGTCATGGACATATACTCTCTGAATAAAGAAAGGGGAGGGCTCCAAAATGTGGAAAACAGATTCCTAATTTTAAACCTGTGTGTGTTAAAAATGTCTCTAAAAACATGTTTTGCCGTGCTATTTAATGCATATGATACTCCAAATACACCTTCAATAGTTATGGTGTATGATAAAGCTGATCTTCGTGCTCCCAGGAAATCTATAGTAAAATGTGATACCTACCATTGATATCAGCTGTTAAATAATACTGCTTGTTAAATCCAGTTTGTTTACTGCTGCAACTTGTAAATTGTTTCTTTAAATAAAAATTTGCATTTGGAGGGAAAAGGGAATTATTTATTTTCTTCCACTTTCTTTATGATATTTCTTGATGGGGATGGTAAGTTTTTAAGTGTCTTTTTAGTGATTACATCGAACTGTGCTTTTTGTCCTGCTCATAATTCAGATGGCTTCTAATCAGAGCCCTATTTTTCTGCCATTACTCTCACTTTTAGGTTAAAAAAAGAGAAGCACAAAAAATTTTGTATTTTTTTACCTCTGTTGTTCCTTGGTGTGTAGACTGGTTTATCTCTTGCCCTGCCTGCATAAACTGGTGTTGTGACATGTAGCGAGTTGAAACTGCTCTAGTCTGTGAGAGGACTACCTGAGACACTGTGGAGTTAGCAAGTCACTTGGTGAGGACCTAACAACAGTGCACCTTTAGGGAAGGGATGCAACTTCATTTAGTCTGTCTAAGATTGTTTTATTAATGCATTCAAACAAAAACCCGATCCAGTTTATTTTCTATCATATCCTGGTGAAGTAAAAGTAAACCTGGATTTAAAAATAAGCAAAAGAATTCACTGAGGACAACTTACAGAAATGCATCATCTGTGAATACCGGGAAGGTGCCAAGTCATGGACTATTGGAAACTCAGACACTAGTATGGAAACGTTATTTTTTATTAGTATTATTTTTAGTATAGTCTTAGGCATCAGACCATTGTCAGAAGCATAGTAGTGTTCATGATGGGCCTGTGTGATCAGACTGAATGTTGATCTACTCATGTTAATTTTACATTGCTTTGACTTTGTCAGCAGACTTTATTTCTGATGCTGACATTCCTTTCAGCTGCTTCCTTCATACACGTGCTTTTGTTATACCATGTTTTAACCTGTATAGTCTTCTGTACAGAGGCCATACCTCTTAGACCTCTTTTGAGAGACATTAACAAAAGTTAAATTAAGACAAACGTTTTAAACAAAATATTGCAAATATTGTGACTGGTTTTGCTTTGTCATAGTTTATTTAGATTCATCAAGTGACTTTGTTGCTTTAATCGTATACCTTACCAGTCTGACCTGGCTTCTTAACTTTAAGACAGAGGGGAAAGGCTTATGTGTGTGCGCGTATGCTGTATTCCACTCTCCATTAGCTGTATAGAAACCCTATTTTTGTATAATAGAAAGAAAGGAAGACTACTTGGACTTTTCAGGTAAAGAAAGTCTGCAAGATCTGACATTCACGTATCTGATATATTTAGGAAGATTTACATTTGCAGCCTTGGCTTCGTAGTAGTTGATGGCAGCTTTGTTGCTAACTTTGGTGAAGCCAAGATGACATCATTATGCTTCAAGTGTCGTCTTAGTGTGAAAAACATCATAAAATTGTTACAGATTGCTTTCCTCTCATCCCTGTATCAAGCGTGCTCTGCTGACAAGTTTAAAAATGCTTTTTGCTTGTCCTTAAAAACTAGTGCATGAATGTGCAAAACAGACTTCGTGATTTTGATTAATATATTGTCATTTACATTTATGGGCCAAATTTGGCCACCAAGTAAAACTGTCTGAGATTGCTTAAATTTAATAAAAGTCAGAAGCAGTTCTTGAATTTGAATATTGTAAATTACAGAAAGAAAAAATATGCAGAGCTTACTTAGTTTCTTCTTGAGTACATATAGGAGCTAATGCTGTGCCAGATAGTGGAGTTTTTTCAGTATTACAAGCCTGTAAAACTGAATACATGTTAGTTTTTTAAATTAAAAAACCCCAACACATTTGTTACTAACCAAACTGTAAGTTCACAAGGCCTTTATAATATTTCTGAGTTTGGGGTTTTCTTCTTGGTCTGTAATAATACAAAATAAAATTATGAAGTTTGTTCTAAATGGTGGCTGTTTTTCTAAACTGCATTTTTAGTAGCATATTCTGTGATTCTTTAAGAATCATCTCGACCTCTGAAGCTACATGTTGTTGATGTGGGTGTACTGAATACTGCTAGAAATACTTTGCTAGAATGTCATGTCAATATGATAGCCCTGTAGTCCATATGGATTACCTCTTAGTGAAGTGAGACCACTGCAAGCAATACAAAGTTCAAAGATGATTTTGCAGTCAACCTGAACACCGAAAGTTGCTATCTTTGCTTTTGCTGTTTTCATGTAGATGCCTTCCCTTTATTTACTACTAATGCACTTTAAATCGGCTCGCTGGTTTTGACAGAATCTTTTCCTAAGAATGTTTGATAATGAAAAGAGTAAAAAGGCGCAGAAAAAACCCCACAGTAATAACATGAAGAAAAAGTTGAGTAGTTGGTTGAGCTGAGAGCGGGACATGAGAAACATCTGTAGGGGAAGAAGGACAGATTAAGCTGAAGTGGCTAAAGATTTTAGCCTTTTAAACCAGTTTCCAGAATAAGGAGGGAGATAGAAATCAGGGACTTCTATTTTTACAGCCTGTTTAAAGAATATAATAACATAAAATGGTGGCCAAAGATCTGCATTCATTGTTATGAGATGAAGAGAAAGGGGTATTTAGGAGAGTGATGAAGGAAAGATTTCTGGGAGTAGCTCTTCCGTTGGAGGCTGCCAGGGCAAAGGCTTGCAGGGCGATTGAATCCCGCTGCAAACTGCCTCTGCTTCTCTGCTCATGTGCTGCAGTGGAAAACGGAGCAGGGGGAAAGCCTTTGCTTGCCTGCTTCATACCGATGCTTACCGCTTAGGCATAGGTGTGCTGCCGCAAATGTAGCATGTAAATGCCTGTGGGTGCATCATGATTGCAAAGCTACTTAAATTTCTCGCCATGTTGAAACGCACAGTTATGGCTAGATTTTTGTGAAAACTGAAATGCGAGCTGGGGCAAAATTTACACTGAATTAATAAATAGAGCCAGTATTTTACCGTGCATTCTTGAATTCTCCCCATCTCCAGCTGCCAGAGGCATTAAATGTCTTTTAGGCTAATACTAATATGAAAGATTTGGGAAAGTATGAGACATATGGCTAGCTTTAATTGCTATCAGACTTAATTTTTAAAAATATAATTTGCTGGTGTTGGAAAGGATATTCATTTTGGTATCAACATATTTATGGTGACTGTTGGGAAGCTTGTTCAGAGTAGAATGAGATTTCTCTAAACTGTTCTGTTTTGGGTTAATATTTTACATTTTGCTAGACTGATTCAGCAGTATGGAATCAGAAAATGTGCGCAATTATATTTACTGATGGTAAACTCTTTAAAACTGTTACAGTTCTTGGACACAAATTTAAATTCAAATGGTCTGGCAGCTACAACAATTTTTTTTCTTTTTTTTTTTTTTGTATGCAATGTGTAGTTTTGTGGTAAATTTGAAAGTATGACAGCCTACACTGTTTCTAACCAGAGGCTTAAATGCGTAGCTATGTTTGTTGGACCAAAAGCTGTAATTACACAAATGGTTGACATCCTAGTGATGCCAGATGGCCTTTGCCGAGAGCAGACTTCCATGGTGTACTGCTCAAGTGTAGCTGTACAAGCAGCCACGTTAGCTAGTGGGGTGTATGTGTTGTGTGCATTTACTGTCAAATGGAAGGTTCTGTGGCTTCTCAGCTGAACATCACGTCAAGTATTGGCTGATTTAATAGAACTCAAGCTGTTAACGTGAATGAAACTTAGTACTGTTAAGAGGTGGTGAGAAGCTTCACTGCTAGCTGGTAGTTGGCTGTTGTGGAACACGGGGGTTCAAATACGACAAACAAATAAAAAACCCAAACCAAAACACAAAAAACCCCAACCAAAAAAAAACCTTTAGTGCAGTATATTCACCTTAAGGATAAAGAAATAGTTTAATTTTCTAAACTTTTGAGGTAAGGTGATGATGTACTTGATTCTGAATTTCCATATGTTCCTATATACCTCTGTAGACTTGTATATCACGTATATATGTCTGTATGCATGTATGACTGATGTAATGGCATAACTTGTTTTGAATGTTAAACTCGGTCATATAGTGAATCACAACATTGAAATAATATGCTGGCATGTTTGGGTGCATCAGTACTGCACAGGATTTGGAGGACTTTTTCTTCTACTATCAAGACACAGTATGAAAGGTTGACATATGTGTTAATTAAATGGTGTTTCCAATAGTTTTAGGGACAGCTGAGTTGAAAATAGACTTCCGTTGTTAGAAGTATTTATTCAGTCTTTTAATGAGATACCATATCCTCCTTTTGCAGATCTAAAATGCGACATGTAGTATTTCTTGCCACCCCTCCCCAGTGCCAAGTCTCTTAACCTTGCAAACTGTGACTAAAGAGTTAAACATGGTAAGCATGCCCAGTGACATCCTACTGCTGGAATGAGTTCTTTCCTGACTGCCTGCCAGGTACTTCCTATCCCTTCTCTGGTGCTGATGAAGATCTAGATAGAAATACCGAAGACTTGCCAAGCTGATGTCTATACAAAGGACCAGTCAATTAGTCAAGGTTATTCAAGGTGTCGCAGTATGCAGGCTTCATTGGAGGAGCCAAGAGTAGAGTTTTTTGGGGTGGGGAAGAAAGAGAACGTCAGATCTTTTGTATGAGCTTTCCACAAGTGGCTTATTAATTTGTGCTTGATAGGTCACTTTAAATCAGTTTTATGTGTTATTCTTGCAGATAATAGGAGAGCTTTTGAATACTCATGAAAGTACATTTTATGAGCTTTCAAAGTATCCTTGTTGACACAGTGTCTAATAACTACGTTTTGAGCGGTTTTGAATTTGAAGCAGCCTTGAGCCGTACAAGCAAGAACTCTGCAGCAACAGTCTTGCGCTGTATGAAGGCAAATGGGGATCAACTATTTAACTCACATAAGAATGTAACGGTATGTGGCGTGCTAAATCTGAAATACATATGTTGAGACAAATCCTAAAAGACCAATAACTGTTTCAAACAACTGTGGATTCTTCAGCTCCGGGAGCCAAGTTCCAAAAGTAAAGGCTTTTCCATTTTGAAGGAAATAATATTTTTAAAAGTGGTGGGTTTGAATGATTTGCTCGCTTTCAACATTTTCTGTCATAACATTGTTTTAAGGTGGGTTAACAAATTACTGTAGCTTGGAGGAATAAAAATTAGGTACAGCTTTTTACTTAAAAGACTGTTGCCCTTAGTGAGTATGTAATCTTGTTCTTTGAGGACACTTACAACAAAATTCTTGTTTTCATTAGGGAAAAAAAAATATTGACATTTCTGTTGCTGTGCCATCTGTAAGGATTTCAGTGTTTTCCTTTTTTATGAATTATATAAATAGTATAATTATATAAAAATAAAATAAATCACAGCAGATATTTTTTCAAAAATGCTGACCGCTTGCATGCCATTATCTAGTTACTCAGTATTTGTACCCTTGAAATCAGATCAATCTTTTGTTGAAACACTAAACTGCAAAATTAAAAGAAAAGGTACATGCTGGAATGAGTTAATCACTTTGGTTCTGCAAAGAAAAATTATTAGTCTTTAACGTTTTGCAGTGTCAGGAAGCCCATATATTTGGTGGAATTACTTAAGAGAACATAAAAAAGAACTATTTGTAGCACATAAAATTGAGCGCATAGTGGTCTTTTTGCAAGTGGAGTCTGGTAGGATGGTGCAGTGGGTCTATCCTAATACATATGTGCCCTGTATATTTTTTTTTTTTTATTTGATCCTATGCATAAATACTGATCCGAAACTTCAGAATGAAAAGATTTTCAGTATTTGGTGTTAGTGACTGATTTTATTATGCAGCAGCAAGGATGGCAGAAGGAATGTTTCTACTGCAATACTGTTTGGTTTTGTGTAAGGCAAGTATTGTCTGCGCCTTTATAGAACTGTAAAGTACAGTTCAAATGTGAAAAAATGTCAGCTTGTTATAAATGGCAGCAAATGGTGCTGATTATTTTACCTTTGACAAAGTGGAAAATTTAAAGGTTGGTGTGTCCCATTTTATTAATACAATAAAATTTTACAGTGTTGTTCTGGGCTTAGGAATATGTTCTTTAGTGTTTATTATCCCTTAGTTCCTGTAAAAAAATCTGATTTGAAGTCTGGCATCATGGTTCAGATGCTAATTCAGGAAATTAATTAACATATGAAACCAAGTGCACATCCATTTGTCTCCATTTCTTTCCTTACACTAACCAAAACAAAGTTAGTGTTTTCTTGTAATATACAAGAGTGATGGAACGCAGAGACTGTACTTTTTTTATCATTTAGCACTAGTTTATAGCTTCCACAGACTTGTCCTAATAATGAAGCTATGAAGGATATGACAAGAATGATGATATTAAATTTCTCTAGACTAACAGTAAATTTTTCCATTCTGATGTCAAGAATGTAGAGCATCTGGAATCTGCAATGTGAGTGGTTCAGTATGGGAACACTTTCATCAATTGCTTAGCCATTTATTCTCCTCCTAGGAACAAGCAGTCTTCTATAGAATATAACACTACAAAGGAAGCAATTTTGTAGAACTGGAAAAATTCTTTATGTCCCGTTGTTTCTGATTTAAAAGCTTTCCATTGCTGCTTAGTCTTAAGTCTTATTGCATGTGCAAACTTAGTGTACACTCTGTTCTTCAGATTGATTAAAACTAAATTGTATTAATTAAGCTTAAGAAAAGCTGAAGATACTGTGAAGTCAGGAACTCCTTAAGTGTGTTAAAAGAACCAGTTGAAATTTATATTTACCTTTTCAAGCAGGAACAGTACTGAGTACTGGATTTTCCCTTGAAATTATTTCCTTAGTCCAAGCTGGCAGAATGTTAGAAGCCTTATTCTCCAGCCATTTTATTTTACTTGCTCTTGCAACAAGTCCAGAATGTTCAGAGTAGTTTCTCTATCCATGACAAACTGTTGTAGATTTTGGTGTTAGATTATGTATGTGCATTTAGATTATCTACATGCTTGTGGTTTATATGGAGTATTTCTGTAGGCAAGGTTTTCTAGTTATTGGTTTTTAATTCTCTGTGTCATTTTTATTTGGCTAAAGTAAATTTTATGAAAAGTGTATTGCATGTCCAGTATTAATTTATTTATTCTTGAATCAGGTAATCAAATTTAATAGACTATATAAGCACCTTCAAAAAATGCATTCCCACTTCCACTCTTACAAGAGTGTTGTAGGATTCCTATGTGCAATGTTTGTCTTTTATTAATATTTCCATGCTGTAAACTTTTGCTTAGTTCATACAAATATTAGATACTGCACCTTATTTATGAAAATTAATATAAACAGCATACTAGTGTCTAAAACTGGGAGCTCCCTTATTTATCTGGAGTTGACCCCTATTACTGCCACTGGATTAATCTAGAAAGGGACCTTTTTCCGCCCCTTTTCCAATGATTTGGGAATGTCCCGGGATGGTTACGTGTGATCTGCTTTTGTTTTGGTTTGGTTTTTTCCCCAAGTGTCAGGACTGTTCGTACTTACTTCTCCTGTTGTAATTGTGAAGTAGTCTTACATCTCTATGTTTAAACTCATTGTTTTATTTTGCTTTGTTTTTTTTTTTTTTTTTTATTTTGCTTTTTGGTTTTCTTTTTGTTGATTTGCTTTTTTTTTTTGTTTGGTTTGTTGGGGTTTTTTTGGGTTGTTTTTTTTTTTTTATGTATGCTCAAGTCTTCTGGGACCTTTGAAAAAATGCTCTGCTTTAAAAAGTGAAGTAAATGAGTTTTTCTTGTGTAAGTCATGTTTACTTTATGGAATTTTGGCACCTGAAGTATTTTGGTACTAGAGAATCCCAGTGGACATGTGATTCCTTTTATATTTGAAAGCTGGTTAAATTTAGGCAAACTAGGGAGAAAAAAATGAATTACAAGAAAGTGAGTAGAATAGAACAGTGCATAAAAAAAGGAAAAAAATTTTTTTTCAAGACTTCTTACAGTGTTGCCAACATCAGGGTTTAAAACCAACAAGATGCTTTTGGCTTTTCGTGATTTTTATTTTTATTTTTTTTACCAGAATTCCTAGATACTTTTAAAAAAATTTTTTTTGTGTGTGTGTGCTTATTTAAATTGTAGTCATCTCTCAAACAATGTGTGCAAAATACTTTTTTTAATAGGAAGTCCATGCATGGCATATGACTCAAGGAGGTGGGATGTTAAAAGAACCACCACCTGGAAACCAAGAGCACAGTTGAAGCCTGGCAGCCATGTGCTTACAGCAGTAGCATTCAGTTCTGAGTGGCTGAGGTATATCTTATTCTGTGACTTACACGATGAACATGTGTTTTAAATTTACGAAACAGTTCATCTGAATATGGGGGGGTATAGCTATGACCTTCTTGAAAGTTAATTTTTGGTTTTAGAAGTGATCAAAAGTATTCAATATAACATGACTTCAGTCTTTGTAATTCCTACTGAAAAGATTGGCAGTACTAAAACCAGTGAGAAGCTTGCATTTCTTTCAGTGGCCTTTGGCTCTGGCTTGGCAGAACCGCCTAAAATGTTAGTTAGATATGTTGCAGGAGGTTTGAGGTTGGGCTGAAGCTGTCAAGTTCAGATTACCTCTATTGCCACATGGCAGCATCTCTGTACAGTGACACCTTACAGGGCTGCAGAGATTTGAGCTACCACCCTTCAAGTGTCGGAAAGATGGATGTGACAAGTTATCAAATCTGGTAAATTATATTAGGTCAAAGTATAATTGCCAATGTAGTGGTTTCAACTTCATTACCAGTTTACAATAACTTGACAAGTTATTTTGTCCCTGTCCGTATCACAGAAGCACTTTCTTCTAAATCCCATTTGCCCGTAAAGTCATATGCCAGCCACAATTTTCTGTTTCTTCCCACTTCAGTGGATAACAGCACCACACTTTATGTAATTGAGACACAAATAAAATGTGATGTTGTAGGGCTGTGTGCGTGTAGAAGATCTACATACTGGTTTTCTTCCTGTATAAAGATCTGAATGCCCCTCTGAAAATTTTTGATTCTGTACTGGACACCACAAAAGGAACAAGGAAGAAATGAGACTCTGTAAAGGTAAATCTTTAGAGATGCTAGCACCTTCTGCTGCCATTACGTTCTGTTTGGAAGGAGGCTACAGCTGAGTTGGATGATCTGGAGTTACACAAATTTAACTTTAGACATATCCTAGATCTTTGCCTTCTGTTCTCCCCCCCTATATACCCAAAGTTACCCAAAGTCCTCCTTCTGCCTGATTTTCATTTGGCTCCTTGATTGAGGGTTTTTTAATTCCTGGCTACAGAGTGCTTGGTTTCAACAGGAGTCATAAGAACAGCATGCTGCGTAGTGTGGCCCTCAGGTTCTACTGCTCTGAAGGGTGGGATTCTGATTTCCTTCTGGCTGAAAGCTATGAACACTGGATTGTAGAGCTGAAGCAGGGCAAAACTAGAAACTTAGCGATGATATTGGATAAAATCAGTCAGCATTCATCTGATTTTTCTCTTCTTCCCCAGGAGAGTTGTATGAATTGGGTTCATTGCTGTCAAAGCTGGAGTAGCACATGAGGGACATTCACCCATTTTCCTAGCAGGGACAATTCAGGGCTAATGAATAAATGAAGCTGATGGACACTAAATGAGGGGGCAAATCGAGCTGAATGGGGAAACCTTAATATGAGTAAGCACCGGCAGGGTTAGTTTGTCCTGGAGTGCTGGCAGGCAGGATTTTTCTCTGGGAATTCTGTGCATAAAACCTAAGTCTTAGTAGAGGCAGTTTCACAGTGTGTCGCTGCTGTAATTAGTTAATCCAAAAGGAAATACAAACTTTCATTTTGTTCTCACTGGGAATTTAATTATCAAAACTTTGAGGAGCAAGTTACAATGATAGAATAGCTTTGTAGTTGATCATATGTGAAATTTAAGCAGATCTGATGGGTCAAAAAAAAGAAAGCTTACTCTGTCATACATCTCATATTTGAAGGGAGTGGCTACAGTTAATATTTTCGTTCTTCAGAATGGTACAAGTGATTGTTCCTAAGCAGTGTAAGCTTACATTGTTCCTACAGTGTAAGCTTACATTGAACTTTATATTCTATTTTCTAACAATCTGTAGATTATTCTGAGGTGAATGTATTTGCAGCAACAGAAGTGTCTATGCACAGAAATGTGTGTAAAGTTGTTTTTGGTTGTTTTTTTTTTTTCTTTTTTAGTTTTCTGAAGGAAAATGTTTTTGAAGCATAAATTGCATGATAAAAATAGCCATTTTTGCTAAGTGCTGACATCCTAATAACCCAGGAAGCTGGAGCCAGGAGTCCCATTCAAACCTCTGTTCTCTGGGTGTCAGCTCAATCACTGGCTGTGTCTCACTAGGCAAAGCTCAGTGTTCTTTTTCTGTCCGTGCAAAATTGCAGTGGTTTGACTTGTATCCTCTTTTTGCACTATTCCTGAAGCATAAACAAGAGCAGATTTAAATAAAAGCAAGATTCTAAGAGAAATGAATGTCAACCACGAAAAACACTTGGACCACAAAAAGAATGTATCTGGAAGGAACCTGTTTTTCCAGAATATTTTACTGAGAGGCAATAAAAAGACAAAAATGTTAAATAATTGGATCCCGAAGGTGCTGCATGTATTTTTGAAAGGGATAGGTAGTGCCTGGAAAGGTTGTGAGATTATGCTTACTAATAAATATTCTGAATCATAAGTTTTAGGGAGATAATAGGCATAATAATGTTAGGTAACCTATAACTTATAACAGTATTCTTAACAAGTAGAATATCTTGTAAATCTGTCCTTGTGATGAACAGCAGCACTTGCTCAGACTAAAAATAATACAGGACCGTGTATCTTGGATCCCAAGAGACTATTGGTGTTTTTGTAGACAGCAGACTGGAGAAAAAGGCATTTTGTCCTTTTTACCCCAAGTAATCCCACTGGAAAATTAAACATGTGCTATGAATTGATATCAGCTCATGCCAGGTTACCTCCCTAAAGAGGGCTGCTGCAAACACTGTTGCTCCATTTCTTGGACAGCAGTTTGATGGCCTGTGTGCATGATGGATATTTTATGCTGTATGCTACTGTGGAACAGTGTGCTACTGTCTGCCCCTCGGAGACCGCTAGTGAGGTGTGCCACAAATAACTGGGAACAGCAGCTGCTTTAACCTTACGGAGAATCTCAAATACCTGCAAATTAAAAATGTTACTGAAATATTTCTCTGTGTGTCTGGGAAAACTGTGTTGGTTTTAGTTTTTAAGATTTAGTCCTGCAAAACAGAGTAGTTCCTTTTGTCTTGCTGTAGATTCCTACTGAACACAGGATAAAAAAATATTAAGCAATATATTAGCAAGAAATATTTAGAGAAACCACGAACCTTTTTTTAATGGACCACCCTATCCAGTTTCTGTTCTTTTAAGGAAGTTTTTCCTATTCATGACTCATTTCACTCTTTGGCTAACATCAAGGGAAATGGAATAACGATTAAGCAAAGGAATGTATGTTTTTTTTTTTCTGGTTTTGTCCTTTTTTTTTTTCAAAAGCTTTATGAATTTTCTGCGTAACCTTGTGTAAATATATATGGATGTAGAAGCTTGACAACTGTGACAAGGTAAAAAGTACACTGCTAATACTTGCTTCTTAGTAATTTTTTTTTTTGTAATGTTCCTTTTGGTTCTACAAGTTAATGTTATGCTGGATACACCAGGCTCCCTATTCAGTTAAAATGACATGCTCCAGGCAGCCAATTACACAGAACTGTTAAATGAAATTAATGAGATCACCCCTAGATTATACTTTGTGTTTTATTTTCATTTTATAGGTCTGTACGAGCTGCTGGCTGCATTGCCAGCCCAGCTGCAGCCACATGTGGACAGCCAGGAAGACCTGACCTTCCTCTGGGATATGTTTGGTGAAAAAAGCCTTCATTCACTGGTGAAGGTAAACCACATTTAAGTCAGATTCTCTTTGAGAAGAGCATATGGAAAAATGTTTTGAGCGCCATCTAGTAAACCAGTGATCAAACTTGCTCACTGAAAACAAAACAGCCTTGTTTTAACTCTGTTTCTGTCAGGGGTGGAAGTTGTTAAATAAGATTCTACCAAAAATACATAGATGATTTCATTTAAGAGTGATGTTTTGGCAGTGTCATGCTAATGCAGCAAACATATGTTGTTTGCCCTTGTTTAGAAAAAAAGTGCACGAAATAGTAGCAGGAAATCTGAGACTTCTTTATGGTCAACATTCAAGACCTGGAGTTTAGCTTAAATAAATAAATGTTCACAGCAAAAATTAGAAGGAATATATTTTCTGAGGTCAAGTATGGCAACAGTTCAGTAGCCACATTAATTTAAAATAATTTCCTTTAACAAAGTCAACTGAAATTCTAGTAAGCTGTTTCTTTTATTGGCTTGCCTCCATCTAAAATTGTGTTTTGCACATAAATATGTTGGACTAAAGTACGACCTAAAATAAGTTTGGAAGAATACTTGAGTGAAGTGTCCTGCCATGAAAATGATCAGCAAGAAATCAAAGCATGCCATAGGAGTATGCAGAGCTACCCTGACAATGTTAAAATTGCTTATAGCAGAAAAATGGGGCCAATCAGCTGGTTAGAAATGTTCCACTCCTACCAAATGGTTAAGTATGTCTTCAGTCTCCAGTACTGAGCTAGTTCAGCTGGAAGGAAATTCTGAGGTCTCAAATGAGTCAGTAGGTGGTAGTAACCCGTGCCTTGAATATACCCAGATTCGCAGATAATTGAGCAGAATTTGTCAGCCTTGTAAGTCACTGATCTAGAGGAAGCCTGAACCGGGATCATTTCCGTGTAGGTTTGATAGAGTCACCTTTCTGCATTTCTTTCAGTTATTCTGGAAAAAGATGTAATAATGTTGGCCAGAATTATTTTCAAAATAGATGAGAATTTCCATGTAAAATAAATGCAAATGCACTCTGATAGTTGGTACACAAAAGCAACAAATAGGGGAGCAGTACTTGGCAGTACTTGCTTGCCTACAGAATTTCATCAAAGTTTGTGAAATGTGGTGATTCCCAGATGTACTGCTTTGCTGCAGCTGTCTGTTCAGGTGGCTCAGAAGGTCACTGCAAGGGGAATACCAGTTGTCTTTCTAATATGGGCTGAAGAGTGGTGTGCGTCTAAACGAAATGTTAGGTCAGTTGCTAAATTAGTTTTCTTTCTGGATTGGGAATTAAAGAAGGCTGGCTAGAAAATAAGCGTGGATCTCTGAAACACTGACATTTCAACATTGGCTGTAATTTTCTATTGAGGCAAAGCCTAAATATTTTCAAACTCCTTCACTTGCTCTCTTTTGCCCCTTCCTCCAAAAGATGACAAAGATAGTGTAACAGTTACCAGTTTACTCACCTTGAGTACTCTGTTTGGAAAAGTTGGCTTTCCTTCTGGCTCTCATAGTTGCATGCCCTGGTTACCATGTTGCTTGTTGTTTCAGGGTGGATTGGTCTTTCTGATTTTAATGAAAAAGCATTCGTGAGAAAGCTTTCTTGAGGCAGATTGGAAGATTTGGGGATTTGTGAATGGTCACTTTATTGCAGTTACAACAAGATTGAAGTATTTCAGCAATCTTTATTATTTATCTTGTGTTTTAGGTCCAAGTATTAAATGCATGCATAACTGACCCTGTGAACTGTTCTTTTAATGTCCTGTAAGTCTCACAGTATCTTAAGATAGACTTCATTCTTGAAACTGCATCTTCAGTGTTCACTAGTTGCACTTCTTTAATGCACCATATAAACTTCATTCTAAAAGACAACACTTTAAAATTATACTGAGATTATTAAGAGCATCTGCTCTGACCCAGTGCATATCACAGTTATCAAACCTCACTTTTTGATTTCTGTGGAGTTGAGGTTTAGAAAGTGGGTATGAAGAGCATGCAAAAGCTTATCTAGTTCATATCCCTGCCCCAAGATGGGCTTAACTTTATCTGAAACTAATGGTATTTGTTTGACCTTTAACACATGTTTAGAAGGATTATTCAGTATCCTATGAAGTTTCAGTGAAGGCAGACCATAGCCTTTTTGGAAGAGAGCTCTTAAGAGCAGAAGAACAAACCCATTCTGCCATAGTCCTTCCCTGTTACAAGGCTTTGGAAGTGCCAAATCTTTCTTTCTGGGTTCTGGTGTTTTATTTGAAAGACTGTTTTTCCTAGCAATAACTTCTTAAAGTCAACTGTACTTGCAGAGATAAATGTCTTTAATTCCTCAGGCAGAGAATGATGACAGATATTTTGTAAAAAAAAAAAAAAAAAAAAAAAGACATTAGGTTAGAGCCAAAGATGTTGTGATCCTGGTATGTGTCGGTTTTGGAAGAAAATGAGCATGAGTCTACTACTAATTAGGCAGCGATGTTTCCCTATTTAAGATACACACAATGCTTAATAAAAATTTATATGCTGATCTTCTTACCTTACTGTTAAATAATTTCAAATATTAGAAAAGAGCTGTTTTTCTAAGGTATAAAAGGGGTAAAATGCTCCAAATTACTTGAAAGGTTTAAATATAAAATTAACTTTCTACTTTTGTACAGATACTCTTAAGTTTTATGGATAATTAAGCTTCATAGTGTTTTCTGTATGGTTGCATACTATGGCATATGGCTTGCTATTCTGACTCTCACAATATTGAAAAGAAACAAAAAAAGAAAAAAAGCCCCAAACCTTGTCTTGGAGTTCTCTTCATTCAGTATTGTTGGACAGAAATCTCTTTGTGAACTTGGATCAGCCTGAGCTGTTCTAAGAAGTCAGAAATGGAAAAGTTACATTAGATCATCCAGTCCATTCCCCTGCAAATGCTGGATTGTTCCCTACAGTACATTCCTATTGTAGTAAGTAAAACCAGC
>NW_009920222.1:0-1207 GCF_000696875.1 Nestor notabilis | reverse complement strand
CCGCTCTTGCTGTCCCTTTTCTCAATAAAGGAATCTGTTGATTAGATTTTAGTTTGCAAAGTATAGAGAAGAGGGAACCCACAACTGTTGTTGACAGTTTGGAAGAGAAAACTGGCTCTGGATAAGTGAATGTTTAAAATTTGTCTCTCATTCCTTCAATTTGTTACTTCCTTGTCTTATTACATAACTCTCTTAAGTTCTACCAAAAATCTTCAGCCATCTCATTACTTTTTATATAGCAGAAATCCCAGTAGTTCTATAGAGATTTATAGAAAAGAAACATGAAGAGATGACCCTTCTGAGTAATTACGAGCACTAACTTAGCTGAAACTTGCAGTAGTACACATGTGCTCTGCTTGGATTTCTTTTTTAAGAGGAACAGAAGGGATAAATAAAGATCTGTTCTAACTACTCTTTCAGCTTATTTTTAGAGGAGCTGCAAGAATTTCCATGTGCGTTTGCTTGCTGTTAGTGCAGCAGACACACGTTTTACTGTTTGCCTGTTTAGTTCCAGGATGAAGCTTCTACTTCCACTGCCTTAAACATTTCTGGTTGTGGATGTAATGCTTAAGAGTGGAGTAAGCTGATCTGTTGGGCTGCTACTGAAGTGTTTCTTAACCAATTGCAGTTTAGTGGTTGGTTTTGGCCAGCTCAGAGCATACACAGTTCTTTAGCCAGTACCGTACTTTGCATTACGAAAAAGAAGCCACAGCAAGTGGTGTTGCTGTCCCTCTTGACAGGGAGGAGTTTGTACACCCAAAAAGCAGTATGTGGCACTGGAAAAAAAAAATAACTACTGCAAAAGTAAAGAATATTTGGTGAATCTGGTCTGATTTTATAACAACTGCCTACTATTTTGGTAGCTGGCCCTGCAAAACCTATGTTTTTGCTAATTTTCTGTTAGTTACCGGATATGACTTGACTTGAAGTTCTGAGAAATTATTTTGTATGTGCTAATGCTTGTCCCTGTCGATGGCTAACAACTTCTCAAAAAATGAAATAGTTGAATGTATCCTGGTGTGATTTGTTTGGCATGTAAATTGAATCATATGATTACATAACCCAAATTTTACAATCATTGTGGCATAAAACCATTGGAAATTTCTGGTGTGAAGACTCAGATTTTTCAATATGTAAATGAAATATGGTCTCATATATGAAGATGAAATATGAACAGTTTATACCATATATTAATATATGAATAATT
>NW_009920221.1:0-611 GCF_000696875.1 Nestor notabilis | reverse complement strand
GTACCTGCAGGGATGTGGGGATGGGAGCCCGTGGATTTGAGGACAGGATCCTGCAAGGAGCAGCCTGGTACCTGCAGGGATGTGGGGATGGGAGCCCGTGGATTTGAGGACAGGATCCTGCAAGGAGCAGCCTGGTACCTGCAGGGATGTGGGGATGGGAGCCCGTGGATTTGAGGACAGGATCCTGCAAGGAGCAGCCTGGTACCTGCAGGGATGTGGGGATGGGAGCCCGTGGATTTGAGGACAGGATCCTGCAAGGAGCAGCCTGGTACCTGCAGGGATGTGGGGATGGAGCAGCCTGGTACCTGACAGATGCGGGGATGGGAGCCTGTGGGCATGGGGACAGGATGCTGCAGGGAGCAGCCACCAGGATGTGCGGGCTGTGATCCCGTGGGATTTGGGGACACAATAGTGCAGGAATCAGTCCAGTGTCCAAAGAGATGGGGACCTGCGACCTCACGGGATTTAGGGACACATTCCCACAGGGACCATCCCACCACCCCGTCGGGGTCCCGTCCACCCCTACCCGCGCCCCTCGATCTTGCAGACGTGCTGGATGAAGGGGCTCCAGTCGAAGGTGCCGGGGTCCCCCCGCGCCCAGCGCCGCAGCT